>NW_012103699.1:2142949-2164493 GCF_000951045.1 Mandrillus leucophaeus
ATTAATATTATTATCATTATTTTTAGAAATGGAGTCTTGCTTTGTCACCCAGGCTGGAGTGCACTGACATGATCACAGCATACTGCAGCCTCAGAGTCCTGGGCCTCAAGCAATCCTTCTGTCTCAGCCTCTTGAGTTGCTGGGACTCTAGGTACGAGCCACTGTGCCAGGCTCTAGGCAGTGCTATGCATACTGAAATTTGAGGACCACCGCCTTGAATATCCGTGTGCTTGGGTTCTTCTGTCTGGGCCAGATTCCTTACTCGCTACTCTGCAACCCTGTCTGAGACAATTCCATCACACCCTCGCTTCAATTCCCATAACCACAGATTTGCAGGGTCTCATACCTGGAGTCTACAGCCACACCCCTCATTGTCTTTTGGCCATCAACTTTTACATGTGTCCCAAAGGCTCCAAATCAATATGCATCAGCCCCAAGGTGGAAGACAAATCTCCCATGTGTCCTAAATCAACTCACCAGGACTGTGTCCCACCTTTCTGCAGTCTAGCAAATCATTTTAATTACAACAGTTGGGATGAAATGTTTCACCCCCACTAGACTATATTGTTATTAATGGCAAGAACTTTATCTCCCGCAATTTAAATATTTCTTAGTAGGGTTCATATTACATTTTATATAAAGGACACTCAATAAACAATAACTTCCACCTGAACTCATTTCTGAGCTAGCAGCGGAATTGGAAAGGAGTGAGTTTAAATTCACCTCTGCTGCTTAGTAGCTATGTGACTTTACACAAGTTATTCTACTATTCTGATAATTAGGTTTTTCACCTGAAAATTGAGAGGAGATAATTCGTTTCATAGGGCTGATGTGGAAAAGCTTATAAAACACCTGGGGAAAACTGCTAGGCTACAGTAGGTGCTCAACAATCATCAGTGTCTTCTGACGTTTATCTTATGAGGGAGGCATTGGCTGCCAATCACAGATGACAAAGTGAAGACTCAAACAGGCAACAAAAGAGGTTCTCAATGTTATCTGGGGGTGGCACTCACCTTATAGGGTTCATGTGAGGATTTAATCAGATAACTCTTGTACATTATCTAAGCTGAGCCTAGCATGTAGTATGTATCCTCTTAAACGTAAGCTTCCTAAGAAAAAGAATTTTGTCTCTTCTCTTCATTACTGGGTCCCAAGCACCTAAAACTGTGTTTGCTGCATTGTAGAAACTCAATACATATTTGTTGATAACACAAATATTAATTCCCAATCCCCATTTTCAGTATTTTATTCATTGTGAACCTAACATTGAGAAGCTTCTGCTCACCATGTATCCTGCCTGTGTTAGTGTACATTCAGCTCACTTTTGCTGGACACAAGAAATAAGGAGAAAGAGCTCCTGTTTAGTGGCTTGACGGATCATGTAATAGAAAAACATTAAAATCCACCTGGGCAAAACAAAAAAGAAAGACATAGTGTGAGATGTAGCCAATCCCTGTGGGAGAAGGGGTTAAGAGAGAATATTGGAGTTGAACAGCATGACTCAAGGGAGCAGCTTTGAAACAATGAAATAATCTAGAAATGATTATGATGTGGGTACATAGCAGGTGGTGGGGTAGAAAGGAGGCGGGGGGAAGAGAAAATTAGAAACAGCAGGGACAGGGCTGGCATTAGCACAGGCAGCGAGGTGAAAGCTGGCACTGGAATAGGATTAGGCTATTAGAACAGCAGCTGATTGCAGTCAGGACAAATAGACACTGCGCTGGTGCCAATAATGGCAGAAAATAAAGGAGAAAACAAATAGAACCTGAAGTGGCAGTAAATTTAAAATTAGACAGATGACCATGTAGTCTAAGACCCATTTATTAATCCCTGCTTTCACTCTTCTGTAGTAATATATAGTCCTTACAGGCCTGCTTCCCTCCCCCTCCAATAACATTTCCCCCAAATATCTTGAAGGAATAAACGAAAGAATAAATTATAAATTACGGCTTTTTTGAGCACTAAGCAATTTCTAAAGGAATGCAAGGATCCCCTAATCAAATAGCTCTGTATCAATAATAGGACTTTTTAAAGGAGCAGATCTGTTGTGTGGGATAAATCAGAGATTAGTGTGCCAATGCTCCAAAGAAACGAGAGGGAGGTAGAAGAAGGTCTGCAGTAAGTAGATTTCAGTTTGTGCATAAATCAAAGAGAACCTGTAACCTGGTAGAGAAGTTTAACAGGCACTCTCAACCTTTGAAATGTTAAAAAATAGGATTGCTGTCAGAAACTAAGACTTGTCTTACAAGATAAGTTTTTATCTCTATCTTTATTCAGACAGGAAATACGAAGTGTCTGGATCAAAGAGCAGACTATTGCTCACAGATCACCTTCATAGTATTGTTCTTCATGCCCCAGTTGCCCAAGGGAATGGCAGGTTGAGGACCAGATGTACTTGCATGTTCAGGGGATGCGGCACAGAAGAGGAACACCAAAATTGTTGTTATTATTATTATTATTATTATTATTTGAGACAGTCTCGCTCTGTTGCCCAGGCTGGAGTGTAGGGGTGCGATCTCGGCTCACTGCAAGCTCCACCTCCTGGGTTCACGCCATTCTCCTGCCTCAGCCTCCCGAGTAGCTGGGACTACAGGCGCCAGCTACCACACTTGGCTAATTTTTTTTTTGTATTTTTTTTTAGTAGAAATGGGGTTTCACCATGTTAGCCAGGGTGGTCTCGATCTTCTGACTTCTTGATTCACCCGCCTCGGCCTCCCAAAGTGCTGGGATTACAGGTGTGAGCCACCGCGCCTGACCGAACTCCAAAATTATTAAACTCTGAACTTCTGTAAGTGACTGACATATCTGCCCTTCCTTTCCTCCAGGGTGTGGGGAAGAGTGAGAAAAAGATTTCTGCTCTGGAAGGTAAACAAATACTCTCTGGAGAGAGAAGAGGAATGTCCCTAGCAGATGTCTCCAGAGAAGACAAGACTTGAAATTCCGCCAGGGAAACATACAAGGTCTAACTTTGAAGGCACATTTGCCATTCAATCATGCTTTCACCCACGTTGCCAGAAATTTTTGCTCACTAGATTTTGACTATACAGGAATGTGAAAATATTCATGAAGAGTTGTTTTCCAATGCTAAAGAATCGATGTGTTTTAATAGTTGAATTAATTGTATTGATTATGATCACACCTACTTTTTGTATATCTCCATTTCTAAGGTTTCTGTACAATCCTGCCTTTCCACCTGATATGGTTAGGCCTTGTGTCATCATCCAAATCTCATTTTGAATTGTAATCCCCATAATCCCCCACGTATTTAGGGAGAGACCTGGAAGGAAGTGATTGAATCATGGGGGTGGTTTCCCCCATGCTGTTCTCATGACCATGAGAGTAAGTTCTCATGAGATCTGATGGTTTTATAAGCGTCTGTCATTTCCACTGCTTGCACTTCTGCGTCCTGCCACGTTGTGAAGAAGGACGTGGTTGCTTCCCCTTCCACCATGATTGTGTTTCCGGAGGCCTCCCCAGCCATGCTGAGCTGTGAGTCAAATAAACCTCTTTCCTTTATAAATTACTCAGTCTCCGTCTTCCTTTATATCAGTGTGAGAACGGACTAATACATCCCCACTTTATTTACTTTACTGTCTCCCCATACCAAGATTTTCTACCTTTTCTTTCTAGGGCTCTAGAGTTTCTGCAAAGATCCTTTATCGAACTATTAGGGAAGCTGGGATGTATAATAAATGAAGGACTCTTTTCTTTGAGTCCCACACCCATTTTCCATGTATAAAAATCTTCAACTCCACTTTTGTCTGTCCTATTTTAATGTGTGCACATTTCCTTCTAATGTTGTATATGAAAAAGAGACACCTCTTAGCAGTCTTTCATAGAGCAAAATTTTTTATTTTGATAAAATCTCATTTATCAATTTTTTAAATTTTATGGATCAATCATGCTTTTGAGGTTGAGTTTAAGAACTTTTGCCTAGCCCTAGATCCCAAGTATCTTTTAAAAATTATTTTTCTAAATGCATTCTAGTTTTATGTTTTACATTTAAGTCTATAATCCATTTTGAGTCCATGTGTAAGATTTAGGTTAAGGTCAAGATTTATCTGTTTTTGTTTTTTCCCTATAAATGTCAATTTCTCCAGCACTATTTGTTTAAAAGCCTATCTTTCCTCTGTTGAGTTCTTCCTATAAGTTTGTCAAAAGTCAATTTGGCATCTTTGTATGAGTTTATTTCTGGATTCTCTATTCTGTTTTATCAATCAGTGTATCTATCCCTCTTGATTAGCTAGATAGTAAATCCTACAGTAAGGTAGAATTCTTCCCACTTCATTCATATTCAAAATATTTTAAAGTTATTCTAGCTTCTTTTTATTTCCATATGTATTTTGAGATAATCTTATCTATATTTACAAAATATGTTACTAGGATTTTGATAGAATTTGTTTTAAATTTGTGTATCAATGTAGGGAAGACCTGACATCTTTACTATTATGTTGATCTTCTAATCAATGAATATGGTGTATCTCTCAGTTTATAGCTATTGTCTTTTAGTTTATTTTATCACAGTTTTTAGTTTTCAGCATAGAAGCCATATACATATTTTGTTAGATTTACACTTACATTTTACATTTTGAAGAATTGTAAATGGTATTGTTTAAAAATTTTGTTGTTGTCTATGTGTTTACTCCTAGTATATAGAAATAAAATTGATTTTTGTGTATTTATCTTGTAACCTATGACTTTGCTGAGCTTGCTCATTAGTTTTTTATTGTGATAAAATATACATGAGATAAATTTCCTCATTATCATCATTAAGTTTACAAATCAGTTGCATTAAGTACCTAAATGCCTTATGCAATCATCATCTCTATCTATCTCCAGAACTTTCTCATCACCCTAAAATGAAACTCTGTGCTTATTGAACAATAACTCCCAATTCTGCCCTCACCCCAGCCCTTGGTAACTACCATTCTACTTTTTATCTCTATAAATTTGACCATCCCAGGTACCTCATATAAGTGGAACCATACAGTGGTTATCCTTTTGTAACAGGTTTCTTTCACTTAGTGTGATGTTTTCAAGGTTCAACTATGTTGTAGCATGTGTCAGAATTTCATCCCTTTTTAAACTTAAATAATATTCCACTGTAGGGATAGACCACATTTTGTTTACTCATTCATCTGTTGATGGACATTTGGGTGGTTTCCACCTTTTGGCTACTGTGAATAATGCTGCTATGATTATGGGTATGCAACTATCTCCTGGAGTCCCTGCTATCAATTCTTGTGGGTATATACCCAGAAGTGGAATTGTTGCAACATATGGTAATTCTATGTTTAATTTTTTGAGGATATGCCTTAATGTTTTCCACCGTAGCTACATTGTCTTACATTCCCATTAAGAGTTTCAATTTCCTCACATCTTCACCAATACTATTGTTTTCTGTCTTTTAAATAATAGTCATCATAATAAAAGTAACATAGTATCTCATTGTGGTTTTAACTGCATGTCCCTCTTTACTGGATTGTTGGTAATATTTCTGTAATTGAGTTATAGGAGTTTTAAAATATATTCTGAATAATTAATTTCTTATCAGATATGTCATTTGCAAATATTTTCTGCCATTCTCTGGGTTGTCTTTTCACTCTCTTGATAGTGTACTTGATGCACAGAAGCTTTGAAATTTTGATAAAGTTTAATTTACCTATGGATTTATTTTGTTGCTTATGCTTTTGGTATCATATCCAAAAAATTATTGCCAAATACAATGTCATGAAGATTTTCCCCTATGTTTTCCTCTAAGAGTTTTATAGCTTTAAATGTTACACTTAGATTGATCCACTTGGAGTTAATTTTAGTATATGGTGTAAGACAAAGGCTCAAATTTGTTCTTTTGTTTGAAGATTCTAGGTCATTTGTGATCTTTAGGATTTTCTATATAGACAATCATGTCATCTTCAAATATGAACAGTTTATTTCTTCCTTTTGTATATGTGTGAATTTACTTTCCTTTTCTTGCCTTATTGCACTGGCTAGAGTTTTCAGCACTACGATAAATAAAAACAGTGAGAGCAGACATCCTTGCTTTGTTTCCAATCTTAGGAGGAAAGCTTTCAGTCTTTCGTCATTAGGTACACTGTTAGTTGTAGGTTTATTATAGATGTTCTTTATCAGGTTGAGGCAGTTTCCTCCTTGGTTAAGACTTTCTATTTTTCATTTTCAGTTATGACCAGGCACGTTTATAACTGCTCATCAAAACTTTGAATTAGTGGCTTCTTTAACATCCTTCTCAGACAATTTTAATATCTGTTTTGTTGGTGTTGGCATCTATTGATTGTCTTTTCCATTCAGTTTGAGATCTTCCTGGCATTTGGTATGAAAGTTTTTTAATATTATGTCATGAAACTGCATCTTATTTAAACCTTCTGTTTTAGTTGGCTGTGTCTGATATCACTTCTTCAGGGGAAGGTGTTGTTACTGCTAGTGGAGGGTGAGAATTATGGCTCCCCACTGACACTGTGGTGGGATTGGTCCCATTACCACTGGGCAGTATTGAAAGTCCTGACTCTCTACTAGGCCTTATCTGACCTCATCTCAGCAGAAGGAAAAGATGCTTCTGGAGTTGAACTCAGGTTGCACCGACACTGTGTGTGTATGGAGGTAGGCTGGGGTGGAAGTGGAGACTCATTACCATATGGTGAGTAGTTTCTAGCTCTCTATTTGGCCTTCTCTGATACCACCCAGACAGGGACATTGGGGCACCTCATTACAGCCTAGTGAGGGTCAAAGTCAAGGCTTTCCATTTAGTCTTTGCTATCATGGACAGTGTAGGACCACAGTTTTTTTCTGTGGTGTTTTCTTGGTGTGCCTTCCTTGGACCTGGAGTTCCATAGCTGGCCTGCATTCCTCTCTCCACCTCTAAGACGTTTTCTTATGTTTATTTCATATTTAACATCCAGGGTGGTAATTAAAGGGAAGAATATGGAAAAGTACAGTTGCTTTTTGAACAACATTAGTTTTGAACTGCACAGACCCACTTCTCTGAGTTTATCTAGGGATGACTGTGCTTCTATAACTTTTATCTCCCTGGATGCAGAATTCTAAATGGACTGTGAAAGTTCATAACAAAGAAAACAGTGGGGAAGACAAATCTGGAAATGAAGAAAATAAAAATTAAATAGTGAGACCACCCATGGAGCTTGTGGCAAAGCCTGGATTGAATCTGCTGTATCTTAAGATTGTGCCTCATTCTAAATTTAAGTCACCCTTCTCATTATGAAAGTGTCAGAACTTCTCAGTAGGTGAGGAGACAGTCTAAATTGGAGAAAAGAAAGGTACAACAAAGGTTTTGAGGAAGCAAGCTGCTAAGTGGATTTATTCATGTTTGAGAAATCAAACATATGGTTAATGCACTCTTTAACTAGAAGCCAGCACTAGGGAGGAGTAGACAGAAATCACGGGGAGGGAGCCCCCTGACATTTCAAAAGACTTTGCCCTGCAACATCTCCACATTTAAGCTTTTAGTTAAATGTAGCCACATCACAAGCACGTTTCATACCCAGATATTGTCTGCACATTATTCCCAAAATGTTCCCTGGGTCTTAATAATATTAATGAGATTCTCCCCCACGTTAGACCCCTTTGGCTTGAGTCAGGAACAGAGTTAATCAGGGGGACAATCCAGTAGCACCCATCTCTGGGTTGCAGAAATATCTGAGGTGACCAGGCAGTATTTGGAGTCCCCTCAGTTAGCTAGCAAAGTGAGCTGACAGCTTCCAAGACCCCAGACTTTCCAGGCTAGTAAGGAGCTGAGGTTATAGGCTCCCTTATCAAATGCTCTTTGGCAGCTGCCATAGCCAATCCAAGTGTAGTCCTAGAATAGAAATGACGCGGTTTCAGGAGCTGACAGATGGAACTTTAAGCCTTCCTTCCTGCCACATCTGAAGTTCTGTTTTAAAAAAATAGAAAACCGTGACAATAAACACTCCTTGAATGCCCTGTGGGAAAGTGTGCCCCCTCAGGATTCACTAAAGTGGGGTGAAGCAGTGGGTTGTGGTGTTGAGAAAACATCCCTTCCCCTTGGCAGGATGTTGGAATCTCACAGAAGTTTCTGTGGCTGGGAAGCAAACATGCTCTCTGGCCCATTGCTCTTATTCATCTTTAGACCTGATAATACAGTTTGAACTTCAAGTTGCACTTTAAAAGGCATGCATTTTTGGCTGGGCACGGTGGTTCATGCCTGTAATCCCAGCACTTTGGGAGGCCGAGGCAGGCGGATCACCAGGTCAGGAGATCGATACCATCTTGGCCAACATGGTGAAACCTCGTCTCTACTAAAATACAAAAAACTAGCTGGGCGTGGTGGCGCATGCCTGTAAGCCTAGCTACTTGGGAGACTGAGGCAGGGAAATTGCTTGAATTCGAGAGGCAGAGGTTGCAGTGAGCTGAGATCACGCCACTGCACTCCAGCCTGGCGACAAAGCAAGACTCCATCTCAAAAAATAAATCAATCAATAAAAGGCATGCATTTTTAACTTTTACCTAAGGAAAGCATCCATTTAAAGAGTCTGAGAGACCTACTGTAGGAGCACTCAGTGATGTTTTAATTGTATTTTATTGCAAAGTATATAGTTGTAAAGAAGTATGAAGGGTAACGAGGTCAGAGAGCTGCTCAGAGAAATAAAATAATGCCTCACTTGAAGAGAAAAAAAGGTGACAGCTTTTACATGCAGTTGGTTTGAAGTAGCTGAATGGAGGAGCTAAAAAGTCAGATTCTGTTTCTTCAGCCTGGAGACGGCCACATGGTCAAGGATGCCGAAGGAAAGCAGCTCTCAAGAAAAATGTTGCCTACTCTAAACACATTGGAATAAGCCAGTACCACGCAAACGTTTATCTCTATGGATAAAATTAAATATATATTGTGTTTTTTGGAACACTTTTACCTTTACGCCTGAGATAATGACACTGACTTAGCTCACGGAAAGACTGTGGGCATTAATTAATTAATTTTGAGGCAGAGTCTCACTCTGTCACCCAGGCTGGAGTGCAGTGGCACCATCTTGGCTCACTGTAACCTCTGCCTCCTGGGTTCCAGAGATTCTCCTGCCTCAGCCTCCTGAGTGGCTGGGATTATAGGCATGTGCCACTATGCCCAGCTAATTTTTGTATTTTTAGTAGAGACAGGGTTTCACCATGTCGGCCAAGCTGATCTCAAAGCCCTGACCTCCAGTGATCCACCTGTCTGGTCCTCCCAAAGTGCTAGAATTACAGGTGTGAGCCACCGCACCCAGCCTGTGGGCATTAATTTAAATAAAGTGTATATGAAGTACTTACTTACCATCCACAAGGAGACCTAGATCTGAGGTTGTTTTTCGTATTCTCATATAATAAAGGTTGCATTCTGTGATGTAATATGGCTTTAGTTTCAATTGTGATTTTGGCAACAAATAATTCTTCATCTGCACATGATTTTTATCAGCCAGGTGACAAGTCAAGTGCTATATAGAGGACGACCAGATGTCAATCAGAAAACTTGGTTCTGCTTATTGATGTCACTAATTGTATTTCAGACAACATATTTTCTTGCTTTATTGTTTGTTTGTTTTTGTCCTGGTTTCCTAAGTTGCAATTGTTTCATACATGAAAATCGAATACTTGTGAGTTGCTTTGAGATCCCCTGGTGATGGCTAGAAAAAAATCATAGAAACAAATGCAACATCAGAATGAGAACAGTTAAATACTGACAGGGTTGGGTCCAGAAAAACAGTCCTACTTATTTTTTAACCACACCATCCTTTGCTCCTGCATTTCTTTCTACAATTTTGTCTCTCTGACATCTACGTGCCCCAGTCTGACACATCTGTCTTCTCTCAGGAGGACTTTCCAGACCCAAAAGGGTAAAAGTTCCCAGCTCTTTCCCTTCAGAAACAGAAAGTCAAATTCACTGATCTCTGTGGAAAGCACTCTTAATGACAAACGTTCAATGACGTTCAATGACAAACTTACTTTACCTTTCTTCTCACTTAATAGCCCTCTCGACTGGGTGCAGTGGCTCATGACTGTAATGCCAGCATTTTAGAAGACTGAGAGGGGGGACCACCTGAGGTCAGGAGTTTGAGACCAGCCTGGCCAACACGGTGAAACCCCCTCTCTATTAACAATACAAGAATTAGCCGGGCATGGGGGTGGGAACCTGTAATTCCGGTTACTTGGGAGGCTGAGGCACGAGAGTTGCTTGAACCTGGGAGGTGGAGGTTGCAGTGAGCTGATATCGTGCTACTGCACTCTGGCCTGGGAGACAGAGCAAGACTCTGTCACGCACACATGCGCGTGCGCGCGCGCGCACACACACACACACACACACAGCCCTCTCTTTACAGCAAGGCTCTCTGGTTTCCTGGGTAAGGGATCTCAGCACGGTTTTTTGACACAGGGAGGGTTTGGAGAAGGTCCCAAACATCTATGTGCCCTCAAAGTGATGGGCTCTACAGGCAATGTCTCAGGGATCACATTATGAGTTTTCAAGCTGTACCCACCCTCAGTGCACTCTGCTCCCTTTCTCATTCAAAATTTACTGGAACCAGTAGTGATGTCCACTCATACTGCAGGTGCCTGAGTACCATCCTGAAGAGGAAGATGTTTTGTGAGGCTCCAAGCCCTGAGGCTGCAGAGAAACCATGGAAGACCTGCTCATGAGCTCTGCAGTGGCCCTACGTGGGGTGTCAGGGGAATAGGCAAAGCAGCTTCATGCTACGAAGGGTAGGGCCTCACAGGCTCATCACCCCATAATTGGCATATAACATTCACACAAAAATATTATTAGTTGAAGAAATGAAGGGTGAGAGGGAATAGCAAAGCAAAAGAGACAGGTGACAAGAGAAGAGCTATTGGAGGTGTCAATTTATATCAAAGAATAGAGAATTCCCCTACCCCCATCTCTTTTCTTTACCTTAAAAACAGAACACATTGTTTGGATATGATGGTATAAAATGTAAAATCCTCTGCTTTCCTGTAATTATCACGCTGGCTCTTTCCTCCCAGGCTCTAATTGATTCAGCTGAAGCTCTTTGACCCTCTGCTTATAGGCTTAGCCATGTTCCAAACTGGGATGATACTGGCCCTAGGTGTGGGGGGAGTCGCTGTGGGGAACTCGTAAGACCTGGGCCAGTGTCCAGCATTCTATCATCCTTGCTTGCTACTGGCTCTAAAGTAACTGTGGCATCTTGCAAATTTCATCCCCTACACTTAGGGATCTGTAGGGTCCTGTTACTCCCCTGCCTAAAACCCTCCACTGGCCTCTCATTGCTCTTAGGATATAGACAATCCTCCATCCCTTGACCGGATGGGCTGCCTCTGTGGCCTTAGCTTTTAGCCTGCCTGCTCCTCTTACTGTCAATGCTTGGGTTACATTCGGTCCCTCCTCATCGCCATAATGGTCTTCTCCACTACAGGGCCATTGTTCATGCCATTGGCTGCGGCTAGAACACTTTGTGTGGCATGAACACTTTCCCTTTCTTGTTTGCCTAGTTAATTCCTGTTCACTCTTGATCTGCTCATTAGGTCAGATCTTTCTCTCTTAGCGTCCCACAGTGCTGGGCACCTTTCCCTCTGTGCACCTGGCACCGCTGCAATGTTAGACATTGGTCATAGCTTGGCTTCCCTGGGGACTGACTCTGGGACTCTGAAGTTTGTTTGTAAGAGGTATGTTGGTGAGGAATCCTGGGAACAATCAATGTGTAAGAGAGAGAGAGAGAGGCATAAGGAGGAGTTGAACTGTGATGCAGTTGAAACAGGTATCTCAGATGAGTCAATAGGGTGCACTGGAGCTAGAATGGCCCTTGAAGTTGCCTGGAATGGAACAGGAGGGCTGGACCTTTGCAACTCACATTGGCCATCACTGCATCAAGACTCTCCAGGGAGGAGGTGCAACCTTGAGCAGGAAAGCTTTCTTCAGCAGAGGGCGATTACTAGAACAGACTCAACATGAGCCATTAGTAGGCAACACTCCCACCCGCAGGAAAGGGAGGGCCTCGGTCCTGAAGGGGTCCACTGCAGGGTGCACTACAGCATTTGTGTTATTTAATCAGTGCCTTACTCAACCACCATATTGCAAGCTTCTCGAGGAACTTTTGGTTTCATAAAGGCTTAGTGTAGTACTTGGCACAGTGTAGGATCTTGGTAAGTATTCGTCGAAAAAAAAAAAAAAGAATCCTGTCTTGCTGTGACCCCTAATTAGGGCAACCAACTATTCAAGTTTGCCCAGAACTATCCGGATTTTAGCACTGAAAGTCCTACATTTGAGGAAACCTTCAGTTCAGGGAAAACTGGGGCAGTTGGTCACTCTACCTTTAATATTCTTAAGTACTGTTTACTGACCCAGAACAGAACTCACCAAAACTGTTGGCATGTTCTGCTAATAATCTGTTTTCCAGGGATTGGCTGGAATTACTTCACTAGCTTAAATGCTCACCGTTAAATGGGCCAGTATCAGCCCAGTCTGGAACATGGCTAAGCCTGTAAGAGGCAGTCAGATACTGACTTTAGTTTGGCTTTTCTACTTTCTATAAATAGGTCCTATCGTCCCTTTCTTTATCGACATCAAGCCTCTGGTTTCTGACCTACTTAGCCCTTTATGCTAACCTTGCAAGTCTGTTCAGCTTCCTGATCTCAGGACTCTCTACTGAACGTATCCTGTCATCTCCGGCATACCTCTCATTCTCTTCCCACTCTTTTCCCATTCATGTGAAAACATGGAGATGGTGTGATGTGTTGACACCTGTTATGTGTTGGAATGACTGTCTATCTTTTCAGAACTGTAGACTCAGTGGGAATCGCAGGCTTCCTGGATCAGAAGCAAGGTCAACAGTATAGACAGGACGGTGTGATCTGTGTCATCATTGTGAGTCTGAGCCATTCAGAGACAGGAAGATAGAAAACCTGAGGAATTCTGATACTGACGGCAAATCAGTCTTCCTAATTTGCTTTTGACGAAGTGCTGGGTGATCACTTACTCATTCAATAAATATTTCTGATCTCAGTAATCACTCTCAATATAAGATTCTAAGATGAAATAGGAAATACAAAGAACTTCATTTTCCTGACAACTATGATTTTTTACTTCATTGGCACATTTCATTCTTACACTAAAAATCAAAACAATGAAAATAAAAATACCCCTTTTTTCCCTCCATGTAGCTCATTGCATGCTGTAGTTCCATACTTCCTAAATGCAACAGCCCTTCAATAATCTTCTTCATCTCTCTCCTTTACCAAAAAACAGTTTTATTTTTCTATCCCTTCTCAATCTTTATGAATATGTCTAAAATGGCTACTTAATTAATTTTGTTCAATGTTGCCCCGATGAATGCAGAGATTATTGGTATTTGTTCCATTCAAAGGAGGAATAAATTAAACTGATGAAGAAACGCAGCCAGTCTGGCATCACTCAGCACACAGACCTAGTATTACTGAGAGAACAGGTGGAAATCTCCTGAGCTCTGGGCATATCTGCAGACAAAAACACACTGCCTTCATTTTAGAGCGGTGCAAGAGAGAAGGGCTATTGGAGGTGTAAATTTATACCAAAGAACACAGAATCCCCCCTCTCTTTTTTCCTTACCTTAAAAACAAAACAAATTCTTTGGATATGGTAGTATAAAAATATAATCCTCTGCTTTCCTGTAATTAGAATGCTGGCTCTTTCCTCCCAGGCCCTAATAGCAATGTTCCCACAGATATCCAACAAAAGAAAAAAAAAATCAGAGACATTGCAGTTCTTAAGCGCTATTAGGCAACTTTAAGGAATGTTCACGAGTATATATTTATACATTATTCTATGTAGACATGGCTAAGGAATAGTGTATGCATTTTGCAGAGTAACCCAAACTATTCATTATCAAAGAATCGGTGTGCCTTGAGGTCCCTGCCAGACTATAACTCTACTGGATATCTTCCTTTGACGCTTCAGAAGCTACTGCCATCTTCTGCGTGGTCCCAGGGTCACCTATGAGCACTAATTATCAGTACGCAGCAAGAGCCAGTTAAAATAAATTCCGAGTTGGTGGCTTGTTTGTTATTACCCGGACATACAGCTCATACACTACAGCATTTAAATACTGATGAGGCACAAAGAAATGTTTTAGAATTATGTGGGGAAGTCTTTCCATTGAGATAACTGATTTTTAAAGTGATCTTCACTCTGATCAGGTTTCACCTCAAGGACTGAAGAGGTAGCTCTCACTGCAGGCCCTGGGGGTGACTTCTGTAGTGTGAACTCATATTAAGGCCACCTCATGTCAAATGCTCAGTCTGCAGGGTGTCTTGGATAGACAAATAATTTTGGAAATGCATACTTTTGACAAATAACCTTCACCAGTTAAATGAGGTGAAATAAAAATAAAATATGTTGCATAATAATTATTATAAAAATATCTATAGATGCAATTGGTTCTGTAAGTAGCTAAGAACATTTTACCAAATTAGCCTTTTGAAATGAACACCATAACCACATAAGAATGAAATAGAATGGTATTAGATGTTATATTTGTGTGTGTGTGTGGTGCATATGTGTGTGTGTGTGGTGCAAAACTGGGATTTTATGCAGGACACAAACACAATGTTTGAATCATTGCTAAAAATTTCAGAAAGTACAAGTAAGCATTAAACATTACCATGAAATAAACTCACCTTCCCTTCCCTACTTTTTTTGTTAAAGCACCATTATCTTAGTTTCAGGTTGGAAACTTCAGTATGTTTCTGCATCATAATCATTACGGGTTAGGAAGACATGTTAATTATGCATTAAAACTGCCCTCAGCATTATTTCCCCCTTCTATCCCCTCTCCTTTGCTTCCCTTTCGGACTTTTACTATTTGAAATGTTTATCAGAACTATTATCTTGTAGGCAATTACTACGGTCGCTATCCCTTCAATTTGGGTATCTACACAGCCTCTCCTAGTCTTTTCATTCAAATTTTGCTGTCAGAAGTCACCAAGCCCACCTTGTAGTTAAATCCAATGTCCTTTTCATCAACTCATCTGGACATTTTTCAGCAGTTGACACTTAGACCATTTTCTGAGTCTTAATATCTTCCTTCCAAATGTCAGACATTGTAGCCAGGCCTAGCAGTGCACGCCTGTGCTTCCACCTACTTGGGAGGCTGAAGCAGGATGATCCCTTGAGCCCAGGTGTTCAAAGCCAGCCTGGGCAACATAGCAACACCTCATCACTAAAAAAAACAAAAAAGTCAGGTCAGACATCGTGATAGGTAGTTTGCACAGGTAATCTGATTTAATCTGTGAGAACATTTCCATTATACCAAACCCAACATTACCATGAAACAAACTCACCTTCCCTTCCCTACTTTTTTTGTTAAAGCACCATTATCTTAGTTTCAGGTTGGAAACTTCAGTATGTTTCTGCATCATAATCATTACGGGTTAGGAAGACATGTTAATTATGCATTAAAACTGCCCTCAGCATTATTTCCCCCTTCTATCCCCTCTCCTTTGCTTCCCTTTCGGACTTTAATTACCAGAACTGGGCCCCAGCTATACTTGCCAGCTCCAGTTCCCCTCTCAATGATCTAGCCTGTGCATCCCTGGGTGGGCCAGTCTTCCTAACGCCATGCCTTCAGTATTCGTTTTCTCCCGACTAATGACAGTCTCACTTGACTGCACTCTGGACTCAGGTCAGTCCTCAGGTCAAAGTACTCAGGAACTTCCGTCAAGTCTTCAAAAGCCCACATCTCTCATTCTCCTGAACTGATGCAATCTCTCACTACTCCTCAACATACTTTAGTTGCCAATATTATTATTTAATAAACAGCGTGAATGACAAAATTCAGAATGGTCATTCAATAACACCAGCAATTAAATTGTATTATGATACATAATGGACCAGGCACTTCGCTAAGCGCTTTCCAAGAAATCACTATGATCTTTTATCCCCCAGTGGGGTGGCTAGTAGATGAGGAAGCTGAGATTGAGAAGCTTGCCCAGGGTGCCACATCTGGAGACTGGCACAGGTGTGCCTGGTGGCGGCATCTCCGCCTTGAACCACTGTGCTGTATCCCAAGTGACCATCCTACTGCTGGTCCCTGGCTGGGGCCTTCACTTTGGCTTGTACTGGCCTCCTCAAATGCCCTCACCCTCAATCTCCAAGGACCAGGTGTCCCACAAAACTTTTCCTAATGTTGGAATCAGAAAACAATACCCCAAATGAAGGCCTCAGAAGCAAAAGTTATTCTCTGACCTTCTTCTACTCTCCTGTCTCTCAGTCCCAATCTCCCCCAAGGCTAGTCATAGAAACTAGAATCCCTCTTCCCCAAGGCAGGTCATAGAAACCAGAACTCCTTTTCCCCACGGCCATCCATAAAAACAAAAAATATGACTAAGTGTCCCCCTCCAATCTTTCTGTGTAAAAATTTATTTAAACATAAATAAATGTCCTGACCTACCTCATTTGATTGTATATCATAAGACCCCCATTCCAGGGAGGGCGCTGCCTCACTCCCACAAGGAAGGAATGTGTGCTCAGAGAGGCTGAGAAGAATCTAGACAGACAGGCCTTGCTGGGTTTCCCCTCTTAGTCTGTTAGCATTCAATCATTCCCTTTGGTCCAATTATATTTCTATATAGCGATCCATACTTCTTTGAACTAAAGCATAAGAACTGACAATTTCACCTGTATCTTTGGGTCTCCATTCTGAAGGCTCCTTTGTCACATACAACTATGATCAAATAATTGTGTATGCCTTTTCTCCTATTAACCTGCTTTTATCAGCTGATTTTCAACAAACCTTTGGAAGGAGAAGGAGTTTTCCTTCAGCCTTGACCTTATCCACCGGAACCCTCAGGGACCTCTCTTCCCTTGAGTTTACTGTTTCGCTGACTACTTGCAGGACACCAGCTAGCACTGGAATTTCATGGCCTTGTGTTGCTAATTGGTGTGTGTTTATACTCCAAATAAAAAATGAGCAATTTCCTTGAAGATCTGTGCCACATTTCACTTTCACAGCAGCGGGTATCATTTTGTGTTTTAGAAAAATGACTAAAATTGGTTTTAATAGTAGCAGCTAACGATTGTGAAAAGTGTTTGCTAAGCACCAGTTAGCAAACTAATTGCTTTGCATTCATTATTACAATCTGCCTCCAGAAAAGCTCTCTTCTTTTAACACTTGAGCTCTAATGCTTCTAGACAACCCTTGGATTTACCTCTTTCCAGAAGAACTAAGCTCCCTTTAGAAACCATTTAATTCCATTGTTGTAGAACAGACAGGGTAGCGCTTAACGTGAACCCCTTCACAGCCTCCACCATGTGACTAGGGGCTCCATGTCTGATCTGAGGGGTCTGGAAATATATAGCCACATGCAAAGGAACTGGAAGTGACAGCCCATAACTTAAGTGTGCAAATGGTGTAAAATTACATTGAATTGTTTGCACAGAGATTCTATTCACCCATAAAGATAATGATTCACTGTTATGTTATTTATAGTTCTCAGAATACTGATTTTTAGTCACTGCTTAGAATTTAAAAAATTTAATAAGCCCAGGCTTTTAAATGAATGTAGTAGCTTAAATTGAATTTTTAAAAGTGTTCCTTAAAAAGTGTTCACTTATTCAGTGAACCCTACATTCTTTCTCTAGCCTCATTGATTGCATCTTTTTCTTTTTCCTTGGTTCACAGGTATAATTGTCAGGAAAATCATATTCATATCTATCTCTTCTAAGTGGGTTGTTCGTTTTAATTCTTTATTTTCAGAGACGGAGTCTTGCCTTGTTGTCCAAGCTGGAGTGCAGTGGCATGATCATAGCTCATTTCCACGTTAAATTCCTGGGCTTATGCGATCTTCCTGCCTCAGCCTCCCGAGTAGCTGGGACTACTGGCACATGTCACTATGCTGGGCCAATTTTTTTTTTTTTAATTTGTGGGGTTATTTTATTGTTGTTTGAGACAAGGTCTTGCCCTGTTGCTCAGGCTGGAGTGCAGGGGCACCATTACGGCTGACTGTAGACTTGACCTTCTGGGTTCAAGTGGTCCTCCCACCTCAGCCTCCTGAGTGTGCACCACCGCAGCCAGCTATTTTTAAAATTGTTCATAAAGATGGGGTCTTGCCATTCTCAGTGGATTTGGCTGGGTCTGAGTGGGATCTTGCAACTGGACTTTTCACATATTATGTATGAAGGGAAATAAATACACAAGACGTTCTCGTTTTGCAACTTGGGTAAAAAGCTATTTCACAATCACTTGGCCAGATATTCTGCATAACACTCATAAAATACTTCTCCTCTTTTTGTCTTATATATAGCCATGGAACCTTGAAATCTACAGACGTAAGTAACACAGATGATCAGCTGGAAAGAAAACAAATGTGAATGCAGTGATTAGGCTCTTTCAGACCCTCCACAGTGACCCAAGAAGTGTTCCAGGTGGCACAGTTAGGTTTCCACACTGACCCACTGTGCTTGTCGTCCTTCTCCAGCCAGTGCCCCTCTTGGAAGGAGTCACCAACGGAAATATGTGGTGTCAATGTCTGGCTCTGCCCATGCCCTGGGCTCTGCTTCACTCGCCAAGACAGGGGTCCCTGGGGCAGCCTGATCTCCTCAGCTCCCCAAATTCTGAGGGAAAAATGATAGACTGTGACAAAAAGGCAGTCTATTATTTTACTTTTTAATAGAATTCTGCCAGCTATAGCACGTGCCATAAATTACAGTGACCTTTAAAATCTAGCTTGGTCACTGCTGAATGGGTGAGAATAGGCTTGGTTCCAGTTTTTAAGGTCACATTGTCCTAAATTGCAATGCATCACACCATGTACTAAGTTGGTAACAACCGCTTAGAGGAAAGCTTTCGTTATGCAAGGGAGAACATAAAAAAGGGCACTTATCCCAAATGAATGCAGCAATTTAAACCAAAGATGTTTATGCACGGAAAGAACAAAGTAAGGCAGGAGTTTGGGGTCAACTAGGCTGATGTCTTTGAACACCCGTGGCCTCATTGGAAGGTCTGAATATCTGGTGACTGATGGGCTCGGGGTGTCTCATCATTGCTTAGAAGTGAAAATTAAATGCTGAGTTATGTGGGTGAAAATATTTATGTTTGCATTTACACGTGGAATTTAAACCAAAGATACAATTCTAAGCCCCCCAACCACTGAATGGATCCCTCCTGTCAGTCAAGGGCATTCCAAAGTTAACCTGAAACACCAGTTCAGGCTGTGATGGAATTGAGTGGTTGGACATGCCTCCACGGAAGGAATTCAGACACAACTGACCAGCATGAACATTCCAACTGAGACCTTAAGTCTAACAAAACAGACTCTTTGTAGCTTTAAATAAAATGCTGACATGACAGCAGGTCCTGACAGCAATAGAAATATTTTACCCCAAAATATATTTCTTTGATATATTTCGAAATGGCCCTGCAAAGCTGTTTCTTGTGGGAAAGATCTACATTCTATAGAGAATCCTCTTCCCTTTCTGGGTATTTTTTTCTGATCTAGGAGAGAATTAACTAAGTCTGGAACCTTTTTAAGTCTGATAGGGAACCATTTATAATCTATTCTCTTGGAAGCCTGCTACCTGGAGACTTTATCTGCAAAATAAGAACCTTGGTCTCTTTCACCCCTTATTTTAAACCAAACACACCCTTCTATTGATTCTTAATCTTTAGATAAACTCTTTCAACTAATTGCCAGTCAGAAAATCTTTGAATCCACCTATGAACTGAGAGCCTGCCCATCTTAAGTTGTCCTGCCTTCCCAGACCAAACCAGTGTATACCTTACATGTATTGGTTGATGTCTTATGTCTCCCTAAAACATGTAAAAGCAAGCTGCAGCCCAACCAACTGGGACGCATGTTGTCAGGACCTCCTGAGGCTATGTCACAGGCATGTCCTTAACCTTGACAAAATAAACTTCTACATTCATTGAACCTGTGTCAGATACTTTTTGGCTTACAGTCATTTATGTAAATAATAAAACCAAGAGGATGAAAAAGACTCTCAAAACTTAGCTAATTTCTTCACCTAAAATAAATAATATAGACATTTATTTATGTAAAATTTTAGCAGCAGTGTCATCTTCATATGTAGACAGTAAGTTACTTCATGGTAGAAGATAAGATGCTTAGCCTGAGGGAATTTTCTATACAAAGAGAATAATCACTTAAAAAGGAAACATCTTAAAACAAATTTTAATCATTTTGTCTGGAAATACTATTCACTTACTTTATGTCTGTAAACATAGTTTAATGTCTTGAAAATTGTGTTAATGAAATAACATTTCATGATGAAAATAATGAAACTCTTACGAAAATAATGAAAATCATTACAAAAATAATGAAAATCCATTTTTTCCACAAGTATTCATACTTTGTAATCATATTTACCCGAGTACACTCTGTCATAGGCTTAAAATGTGGCTTTTCCACATTGGTAAAAATTTGCTAGGCCACCTGTATGTGGTTTGTGGCTCTGACTACACTGTGGTGCCCGCTTTAAGAGCAGCATGTGAGCTGCCATGCTACCATTTAAGTGAGGCTCCAGACTTGGGTAAAAGTTGCTTTCAGTAAGATAGGTTGGCATGTCTCTAGAGGATGTGACCATCTCTCCTTCTCAGTATGAAAAAGAGTGGTCAGACCATTCTGCTCAGATGCTGAGTGCCACAGGATGCTAAGGGAATGGTGCAAGTACTGTGGATGCTTTTACAGAAACGAAGAGACTGCCTACTATTTTAAGGCCGCCTAAGTGATTGCACAGTGATTATTGCCAAGACTTTCACATTTTTTATTGTGTCATCAAAAATTGTAATGTCATCTATGTTGACACAAAATTTGGGTAGCAATTGTTAAAATACTTGAGAGGCCATTAGGCTGAGATGGCCCCAGAGCCCTTTGTTTCCTAGGTAAACAAATCCAACCAAGCCCAATTCAACATAAACAGTAGAATAAAAATTAAAAACACACACACACACACACACACACACAAACCTTTACCAGTCAGAAACCACCAACTAGCCCAGGGACTTTCCAGTAGATCATACTCAATTAAGACAAATACATAACTGTAGCCAATCAAGTAATCGCGTTGCTTTGCTTGCATGTTCAGCCTATAAAACCCCACATCTCTTGCTGCTAGAGGGAAATTCTCTGAACCTCTTCGGGCTTTGAATGCTATCCAATTCATGAATCCTTTAATGTTCAAATACATTCTGTTGAATTAATTTTGTCTTAAATTTTCCTTTTTATACAACTCTCTCCTTTATTTTCTGTGGGTTGGAAAAACAGAGTAATAATTTTATTAGAACTGTGTGCAAAGTAAGTATGTGTTTGCCCTGAGTGAAGCAAAGAGACGGCTTACTTCTTATTAAAAGTGCTTTCCTACCAAGGCATGAAAAATACTTTAAAAAGCATTTTCATTTACTTCTGGGTCCTTTACTGCACTCCAAAAAGCTGAGTTTGCGTGACAGTACATATTAGATAAGAGAGATGTTAGGAAAATTGACTTCAGCAATTTTACATCTTGCCTCACACAAAAGGCTTGGATGCACCAAATTTCCACAATGTAAAACCCTTGCAGGCCGGG
>NW_012103699.1:2164828-2177437 GCF_000951045.1 Mandrillus leucophaeus
TACAGAGACAGATTTAAAACATTACTGGGCATAGTCAAATAAAGTAAATGGTATACTGTCTCATTTCAATTTCAGCTATAAGTTACAGAGAAACTTTTGTTTCTAAATTTGCCATATACACATTTCTGAAATTACATCCTCCAGGGACTGCCTTCCTAAGTTGAGGATATCAGTATTTATCACAGCTCTTCCTGGCATGGAGGCTTTGACAACAACAAATACCAAAATAAATGCATTATGCCACACAATCGGGAGGCTCTGCTCTCACTGAATTCTGAATAAGAGACAGATAATCCTGTTCTGATTCTCCAACATGTGCTTCTGCCAATCTCAAACTTTTCTTCTTTGAGACAAATAGCTGTTTTTAGTAAGAGGTCAGTGTACTAATGATAACTTTAAAGAGTTAAGAAGATTTTGCATTGACTATTTCAGTTATCTTGAGGTCTCCAGATTTGTAGATATCTCCTCATTCATTTTCCAAAAGGCCCATAAAGCTGGTTTGGAGAAAGTATGAGTGTGATTTTTTTCTCAGGTAGAAAAAAAAAAAAAGTGACCCCATATCAGTAATCTAAACATTACTTGATTTTTTTTTTTTGAAGTCATACCAAATTTCTGTCTTCAGAAAATGTTTCTTTTTTCTCCCACTTGTCTTCTTCAACTTTTGAACAAATACTTAAAAAATATCTTGGTGGCATGATTACTGTAGAAAGAAACCAGTGTCATAAATGGAGTGATCTGGGCTAACCTTTATCCGTCCTGGGAACCCCTTTTACATGATTTATTTAGAGACTACTCCCATCCTTTAGTCTCTCCTCCCTCGGATTTCTGAAAGCTTAGGAACTCCCACTCTGAGATACTCTCTGTTCTCTCCTCACATGGATCATATCTGCTACTTTGAAATCAACATCCCTACCAGACACGTGTCACATTTAAGGTCACACACAGTACCATGTCCTGGAATAATAAGGCTTTCTGCTGCTGTTCTACCCTGAGGGCGTTCCGTAGGCATTTTAGGAACTCAATCTTGAAGGCTCAAGCTAAGCAAGTGAGTTCAGCTTGTACTCATCACCCAGAATCCTCTAGTATTCACTTTCACCTCCAACTTCCCACTCTCTCGCCTCCAACTAAAGGGTTCCCAAGGTCAGTTCTGGCTTAGCTACATCATTCATCTTCTACCTCCTTGTCATGCCTGCAGCAAGCCGTGTTTCTCTTCTCTGAGAGGCTGACCCAGAGCTCCTGGTTGACCAAGCTCGCTTCTCCCTGAGGACCAAAGGGCAGCATCATCGGCCAGAGACAAAAAGAACCCTGGGGAAGACATCCTCCCTTGCTTTCCTGCCTGTTGGAGTGGGGGCCAAGGCAAAACTTGCTCCTACTTTTCTACTTTGCCCTTTACATTAACAACAACAATTTGAAGGGTGTTAAGGTTTAACGTATTCTCCGCGGATTCAGACAAGTTCCTAAAATTAAGTACTACACTCTATTACTTATTAATGACACCTGATTCAGAAGTTTTTCTTCACGTACTTCCTCATTTTCCGGTCTTTGAACTTCCCTCTCATGTTAGAGCCAAGCAGCTGTAGCAAACTAGCCATTATTTTTTCCTGCATTGCAGAAAATAGAATAACACTCTCCAAGTGTAATCCAGCTTCTGTGATTTATATTCATCAGCACCTCAGGACTCTGCACCACACCAAGCCTTGTGACCATCTGGAATGTTGCAGACCCAGTTATGGCCATGATGCACGCCTCTATTCTCCAAGGATTCTCTATTCTACCCTCAGCCAACAATCTGCCCTCATGACAGCAGTCTTCATTGCAGGGATATGGTCAGCAGGGAGGAAATATGCTTACAATGCAGCACACCTGGATTCCTCTAAAAATCATATACTATCCCTCTAAAATCACCTACATTTTTCCATCTCCCTGTCCCCTAGTCGGTAAGATATTTAAGTATCAGAACCCCTATTGAGATATTGGACAATCACTCTATAATTCTTTCTGTATGCATGGTAGTAATAAATGTGTATGCCTTTTCTCATTAATCTGCCTCTTTGTGAGTTGATTTTTCAGCAAACCTTCCGAAGGGAAAGGGGAAGCGTTCCCTTTGCCCTGCAGCTGGTAATAATTTGCTCATGGCAGCACATGGTACAAAAGGTAGAAAGTTACTGAGTGAGCGACCCACTGTCAGGAGACTGGCCCAGGATCAGAGTGCTTACCCGGCTCACCAGGGGGCGCTGATTTTGTACTGATTTTTACCAACCCCTCAACCACTGACTCCTGGGCAGCTAGCTACCCATGGAAGGTAAGGCTCCATTGCGGGGGGAAGTCAGTGGGCATTCATTATCACACAGGGGCTTTCTCATTTTCTTTTCTAAAATCCTTAATAGTATCCTGTGTACATCATCTAAATGTGACCTTTATGTTTTCTATGAAGAAGTATATATATATGTGTGTGTATATATACATAGTATACACTATATATGTGTGTGTATATATATACTATATGTATACTATATATAGTGTGTATATAGTGTACATATAGTGTATATATCCATATATACTATATATACACTGTATATACACTATATATATACTATATATACACTATATATACACACTATATATATACACACACATATATATATTCTACATAGAGGCACACTTCTGATATATGAAAGCATAGGATTACAACCAGCTGTGATTTGTATTTTATTTTAGCTTCTGAACTTAAAATTCTCTGATTAATATAACGTAATCTGTTCATTTAGGGATTTGTGTTTAAGCTCTGTGCTTTAGTGCTAGGTGGCTGCAAATCACAATGTACTTTCAAAACAGAGTATCTTAACCTTTTAATAAATCCTATTCATAACTTGTTCAATTCAAAAAAACTGTTTATAAACATGTTAGACATCTGACACCATTCTATTGCAAGAGGGTAGAAACATTTATTGCAGCAGAATACTATGGTTATTCACTCTCGAGTTTATTATTCCCCTTATTTTATTGTAGCAACTCTGGATTCTTTAGTATAAAGAGAAATTGAAAGAAACAAAATATCTGTAGTCTTGGTTTGAGAAGTACACTGGGATCTGGTGGCCTAAACCATATATACAGAATATAAACATATGTATACTTTATATGTACATAGTTAATGGTTACCTATGCATTATAAATAGTAAGTTTAACTTAGATTCTACAAAAATAATCATTTTGGATGGGTACATGCAAACCAGTACACATAAACCTATTTATAAAACACATCTCTAGGATTTTCTTTTTTTGCTTCTAAATATAAATTTTGCTATTTAGCCATCAGCTAAATGATTTAAATGCAAACCCCAAAGTTTCCAGGTAAAAGTATAAAATCTGCTTCTAACCACAGCAGCATACTGCTTCAAGTATTCTCCTCCTATGTAAGGTGTAGATAATTTTGTCACATGTGAATTTTAAGTGCACATCCCATTTCCTCACATATTAGACATCTTGCCAGGGTCACAGCTTCTTTGTTCCATTTTTTTTTTTAATAAGACATTGCAAACAGTAGCTATTTCTTAAAAGTGACATCATTTTTGCTTTTGCATTCTGATAAAAATGAACACACTTAAGCCTCTTCCTTGCACCCCGACCCTGGTGCCCTAGGATAATGCAAACAAATTCTACGCTCAATGGTTTGCAGGGCCATCCACGCAGGCAGATGACTGAGTGGCCACAAAAGGCTCATTTTGCTTCTGGTCCTCTTTCATGCCAGCTGCCTGGTCTGTGATCGAGGAGAAGGACAGCTGGTCATGCTCTATGATGTGCACTTGATCCTCGTCCTTGTCCTTCTTCACGTAGAACATTTTTCTGAATTTTTTCAGCTCATGGAGTTCACAGAAAGTTTCCAGAACTACCAACATGGCAATAAGGCCAAGTAGCAGGTAACCTGTGTGAGAAACAGGACAGTGTCTCAGTGTGATCTCAACATGGATAAATCAAGTAGCAAGTGATTTACCTCCCCACCTCATGCCAACACAGTGTTTGTTAAGGAATAAACTCATTGCAAGGTTCTTAATTTTTAGAAGTGTTTTTAAGTTCATGGCTCAAAGAGGAACTACCCATTATTAAAGAGTGAAAGATCATGAAGAATGATTTAACCTCCTATGAACTTGGATTAGTCAGAATCACAGGCTGCAATTTTTGAGGAAAAAAAAATACTTGGGGCTGACGTGGCATTACTAAAGACACATAACATACTGCACTTACCCAAGTGTGATGTTTCATGCAAGGAGGGCTTGCCACCTCTGCTTTATAATCAGTGGCTCACAAAATGCCAGTGATGTTTTAGAAAAGGTTTTGTTTTATCATGGGGTGCTCGGAAGAAAGCTTCATGCCTTTTTAAGCACTCAAAACTCTTACAATTTCTACTACAGAGTAAGAGTTTAGTAATAGAAATTGCAGTCTAAATGCTATGGTTTGGCTGTGTCCCCACCCAAATCTCATCTTGAATTCCCACGTGTTGTTGGAGGGACCTGGTGGGAGGTAGTTGAATCATGGGGACAAGTCTTTCCCCTGCTCTTCTCATGATAGTGAATATGTCTCAGGAGATCTGATGGTTTTAAAAAGAGGAGTTCCCCTGCACATGCTCTCTCTCTTTTTGCCTGCTGCCAGCCATGTAAGACGTGACTTGCCCCTCCTTGCCTTCAACCATGATTGTGAGGCTTCCCTAGCCACGTGGTACTGTAAGTCCAATTAAACCTCCTTCTTTTGTAACCTGTCCAGCCTTAGGTATGTATTTATCAGCAGTGTGAAAAAGGACTAATACACTAAACTAAATCAAAATTTAAGAATGAATGTTGATATTAAATAGGTCCTTGTGCATGGCTATCTACACTTGCACCTAAATTCAACAGCAAAGTCAAGCTCTCCATTATCTCCCAGTTGTTTTTGGACATGTGGACTATTCACTGGCCAACACTACCAGTTTCTTACTGGGAAAATAAAGGATAACTGTTGACTCAAGTAAAATGCCTTGCTTGGAATCTGTGATGGGAAATGGTGATTTACAATTCCTTCCATCATTTTAAAAATGAGTTTTCAGAAAAAAAAGTCATCATAAAAAGGAACAGAAATGTGAAGATGAAAACTCCAAGAATAACAAAAATTCTGATTTTATGTCCCAGTGGTAAAACATTTGAGAAGGATTTTCAAAAATGTATGAAGTAGGGAAGCTAAAATTGTCAGCATAACAGGAATAAGAAGGCTGATTAGCCCAAGAATACAAAGTTTTCGTATCTTCAGAATCTGACTATAGGTTTTGAAAACAATATCGTGCATTCAATGTGCTCTCCTGTACTTTCAAAATAGTAACGACATTGTTAGACGAATTGATGGATCAGTGTCTTTTCCTTTATTATTATTATTATTATTACTATTTTGTGAGACACAGCCTCATTCTGTCACCTAAGCTGGAGTACAGTGGCACGATGTCGGCTTACTGCAACCTCCACCTCCCAGGTTCAAGTGATTTATGGCTGATTTTTGTATTTTTAGTAGAGACAGAGTTTCACCATATTGGCCAGGCTGGTCTCAAACTCCTGGCCTCAAGTGATCTGCCTGCCTTAGCCTCCCAAAGTACTACGATTACAGGCATGAGCCACCGTGCCCAGCCTCCTTTATCAAATTTTTGAATGCTGACAAAAATACCCATGGGGTTTCAGACAAAAACTGTGGTATTTTATCCTGCCCACATCTAATATATCTTCAGAACATTCATCTGTTAGATACTCAGGTTCTTGACGCTCAAAACCTAAACTAATTCTATGTACACTGCTTTTTTAAAAAAAGATCCATGTTGTAAGAAGTGATAAAATGTTATACAAGGATTTAGTATTATATGAAACACTGAGGAAGTAAAGTGGTTGGGCAAAATTTATGAGAAGAATTTATATAAGAGAAAATTATTGCAGCTAGCAAGCATAATTACAGAAACATTCTACTTTCCAAGTCACAGAATAAAATAAAATAAAGTAAAACAATCACCTATTATATGAAAAGAAAGTTAAGATAATGTTTATTTGGCTATCAAACTCACATATACGAAAAACATCTCTAATGCTACTGGCCATCACCACCCCACTGTCACACTCAGATAATGCTGGTGATGTGTCAACTCACAACATTTGGAAAGCACCAGGTCATTATGTTCTATGAGTCACAAAAAGGCGTATTCACTTTGAACCAGCAATCTCATTTCTTGGAAGAATATCAGAGGAAATGTGTACACATACAAAAGTATTCTTGGCCTGGCATAGTGGCTCACGCCTGTAATCCCAGCACTTTGGGAGGCTGAGATAGGCATATCACGAGGTCGGGAGTTCGTGACCAGCCTGGCCAACATGGTGAAACCTCGTCCCTACTAAAAATACAAAAAATTAGCCAGGTGTGGTGGTGGGTGCTTGTAATCCCAGCTACTCGAGAGGCTGAGGCAGGAGAATGGCTTGAACCCAAGAGGCGGAGGTTGCAGTGAGCCAAGATCGTGCCATTGCACTCCAGCCTGGGCAACAAGAATGAAGCTCCATCTCAAAAAAAAAAAAAGAAAAAAGAAAAAAAAATTATCTGCAGTGTCATTTATAATACCCCTGAATTAGAAGAAAGCTAACTAGTGAGCAATAGAGTCATGACTGGATTATGGTATGGCCACCTGGTGAATATCATATGGGCTCTAAAAATAATACCTATGGTAGCTACAGGAAATACAAAATCATCCTAAGTAACCATTTAGCAAAAAAAAAAAAAAACAAAACAAAAAACAATCGAACTTGTATGGTAGCCAGGTACTGCTCAAAGCGTTTCCCAATGATTTATGAGTGAAGTCTTTGTTTTGGCTGAGCCCACGGTTTAATGGAAATGTCAAAATACACACAATTCAACTAAGCATTTTGTAGGGTTAAGAATCACAAGATAGAGCCAAGACCGAGCATCTGGCTGCTTGAGTATCTACTATGATTTCCTAGAAAACATGACGTGAGCCGAGTCATAAATTGAAAAATTCTTAAGAAGGCAAGACACAAATGAAAACAGCAGGTACATTACACCTGCAATTCTGTGCATCCTGAAAAGGACAGGAAGGCTCACACAGAAATGAAGTTTCTCGAAAACAGATGGTTAAGTTTTCTACGATATTATACTAAATTTAAAATGAAAACTGTTAAAACATTATAAATCCCTGGCCATCTGAATTTGAATGCCCGTTTTATTTTCCACATACAAAATTCTGGAAACCGTTAATAGAGGCTAACTTCTTCTAAAAAGAACCAGATGGACAAATGAGGTAAGCAGCTCTTTTAAGACTTTTCTGGTAAATTAAAGAGCATGATTGATAACACGCTCTATCCGAGGCCTAGTTTTCTTGGCCTTAAAATATTTAATAAAGTAGAGCAATCTTTTTTTTTTACATTAACAGTTGGTTATCAAGTACATTCTGTATGAGGTATTTTTACACTGTCATTTATAATGCCTACATTATTAGTAAGAAATTGATCTGCAATTTTAAGGTGCTTGTGAAAAATAACTCAGTAATAAGATTTTTGCATAAAGAGTTTTGAAGGAAATCACGAAATGGTTGAGAAGGTGGTAAATTCAGAAAACTTCTCAGTGAGAAGAAAGCAATCAGTGTTTCTATGAATAACTCCTCACTGGGAGGTGAGGTGGAGCTTGGAGTGGCAAAATAGAGACAGAAGCCTGTAATCCCAGCTACTTGGAAGGCTGAGGCAGAGAATTGCTTGAACCTGGGAGGCGGAGGTTGCAGTGAGCCGAGCCAAGATTGCACCACTGTACTCCCAGCCTGGGCGACAGAGTGAGACTCGGGCTCAAAAAAAAAAAAAAAATAGAGACAGAAGGAGCAGCCAGGGAGCCATAATACTCACACGTGATCCCAATCTTGTAGAGCTCTCTGAATTTTTGATTGTAGCCTTCCCCAGGCACATAATCTCCCAGGCCAATGGTGCTCAGGGAAATAAAACAAAAATAAAAGGATTCCAGGAAGTTCCAGTCATCCTCCAGGACTGAGAAGACAGCAGCTGGGATGAAGAAGAAGCAGGACACAGTGACAAACCCAAGGAGCACGGCGTGGACGATGGCCACCACCTGCTTGGAGAAGCCCCAGCGGATGTGGAAGTAGAGGACCGGCCTGCGAGTGACGTGCACGGTGATGCGCTGGACCACAGCCGTCAGGAACAGGAGGGTGAAGGGAATGCCGATGACGGAGTAGATGATGCAGAAGGCCTTACCCCCATCTGACAAGGGCACGGTGTGGCCATAACCTGCAAGGAGAACAAGGTCACTGAGGCGAAGAGGAAGAGACTACGTGGCAAACACATTTTTAAAAAATATATGCCTACCGTCTGCACTTATTCCCCTCAAACTAAAGAGAAAAGCGAGACTTCAGGTCTGCCACTTTAGAGGCTCTAGCATAATTGTCACGTCCCAGTAAAATTCAACAGTGGTCGCCATAAGTTTGGAAGTCCACCATTCTTTGTAAAATCCAACCAGCAATTCCAATACATCAGGGTCTCTGGTCTTGAATTCACTATCAGGCTCAAACACAAGTTCTGTGTGCTAAGGAACTAAGGCCCACACCATCTTAGACCATCAGGAAAAACTCATCTGTGGCCACCCACGTCACCAGGGCCAGTCTATCCCCTCCACCCCTTCACTTTCCCCAAGGATCCTCATTAGTGTCTAAACCTCAGTCTACACTTACCTCCCAAACAAACTACTCAGAATGTTCTAACAGTAACGACTGACAAATAAAGGCGTGTGAACAGAACCAAGATAATATGAGTCCAGTAAGAGGGTGGAGTAGAATCAATGAAGATAGAGGTATCAAAAAGAGGAAGAAAAATGAAGATTAAAGCACGCCATGTCATAGGATGGAGCACTGGTATACAGCACCCTTGACATGAGTAACTCCATCTTAGAAAAAGACTCCATCTTACATTTCATAGGGCTCTTTGCCAACAGGGACAAGATGTTATGCTTAATAAATAAAGTCTGCATCCAACCAGATAAGGGCAAAAGCAAGCACATTGTGTCACTATCAGTCCTTGCCAGAGGACTCCGTGGCCATAAAAAGAGCAGGACATCAGTAGCTCAAAATGGCCACCTCAACTGACACTGCCTTGCTGTCAATTGTGATTAGCACTTGGCATTTGCTGGGAAGGCTCTGCCCCCACTGAAGACTCGTCGTTGCAAAACCTGTGGACCACTCGCCTGGCCCGACCTTTGTGTCTTTGTTGCTCTCCCAGTCTCCCTGGACTGGTTTGTTAACCCTTCTTCTTGTCCCTTTTCTCTTGATGTTATCTGTTACTTTGTTTGTTGCAAAATGTTTGACCTGTAACACCTATCTATTGATTAAGTATACTATTATGTATGGTTTGCAATACAATTGACTTGTGAGTGGCTTATGTGCCTATGGCTCTGACTACCGAGTAAGCAGGAGGTACTAGGGAAAATTCCCTCCTTGGAATTCCATGCAACTCCCGGCTTTTGTGACGGAAATAGCATCAGTAAAAGTCTGACACTATGGAAAGACACAAACGTGTGTGGACGTGGTTATCTCTGACTCTGTACGGCTCATGAGAATACTTCTTGTCAAATATTTTGCCCAATTATCTGGTTAAATGGCACATTCATAAACCGACACATTTCCCCTACCCCACCCCTTGTCACTTCTGTATTTTCAAAGATATCATAAATTCCACAAACAAACATTGAAAAAAGTACATTAGGGCCAGTGGTTGAAACACGTGTCTGTTTTACTTTCTACCAGGTTGAAGTTATTCCCAAATCAAGCCAATCAGGGGACTCTTCATCCAACCAACGCCAACAGAGAATCCAGCTGGGCATGGGGCCTGGTGGCTATTTTTAAAATCTCATGAGCACTTCATCTTAGAAGGACTAACATGTCTGAACAAGTCAATTCAGGAAAAAGCCAGCTAAATACATTTTTTTATGAAATTGGATTCTGAGAAAAATCTACATAGGTGATTATAATTGAAAAGTAGTTTCAAAATCTGATCTGCAAAATACACTCAGCTTAAAAATAAACAGATCCCTCAGTTGCAAATCCACCAAATTCTCTGCCTTACACCTAAGGCTTATACAAGTGTATGTGGGTATTAAAAAGCTTCCTCGATTATTCCCACGTACAGCCTTACCACAGCAGAGGCAGGGTTCTTGACCCACTGCCCCAGAAAGTACACAGTTTATGAATGAACTACAGCACAGTCCAGGAATCCTCTGAGATTGTACATCCACTTTCCCATGGAGAGATTCCAGGGCTTCAATTCTCAAAAGGGGTACGCATCCTCAAATGGTTAAGAACCACTCTTGTTCTGAGTGTCGGTTCCTGAATCCATCTGGTCCCTGCACACCCAACTGCTCCTGGAATGCGATGACTAATTTTGGGCATGATATTGAAAGAGGGAAGTGGGCAAGTTGGAGAGTGCCTTGAGAATAACATGAAGGATGGTGCCAAATAATGTTCATCCTACACATGGAAGCAGGAGCCTTTGAATGTTTCATTTTGAGAAAAAAATATGTGAAGGAAGAATGAGACTTGTTCTGAGGAAAGCAGCTGATATCACAGAACCACCTGAACTAATGGGAGCTTCGACTTCAGCGAGGCACCAAAGAGGGATGTTCCCATGCTTGCAGAGATCCGGAAATAGAATCTGAAAATGCAACTTTATTTAACCATAAAAAAGCAAACTGGAGGCTGGGCGCGGTGGCTCGTCCCTGTGATCCCAGGACTTTGGGAGGCCAAGGTGGTCGGATCACGAGGTCAGGAGTTCAAGAACAGCTTGGCCAACATGGTGAAACCCTGTCTCTACTAAAAATACAAAAATTAGCCGGGCATGGTGGTGGGTGCCCGTAATTCCAGCTACTTGGGAGCCTGAGGCAGGAGAATTGTTTGAACCTGAGAGGCGGAGGTTGCAGTGAGCAGAGATGGCACCAATGCACTCCAGCCTAGGTGACAGAGCAAGACAGTCTCAAGGGAAAAAAAAAAAAAGCCAACTCAACTGGAAAGCGTTTCACAAATGTAGTCACCAGCTTGTGACTGAAAGTGCTAGATATTAATAATAGTACTCACACGACCAGAGGGTCAAGCAGAAACTGCAAGAGATGAATTTAGCTTTGGCACTGATTTTGTCGAGAAAACATAAGTTCAGCTGAGTCAGTTGGAATCCACGAAGGCCTTTAAGTCTATGATTTTATTACTTTTTTTGGTAGCCTTTTTATAAATTAGCTTTACTAAAAGTGTAACACACAATCCAAATTTTCCATACCATCTGTTCCAATAAATTACATGATTTAGGTTCTAGTAGAGAAAAAAAAGTAAACAAACTTCTAACTTAAAAATATTTTAGCTTAGGAATTTTCTCTCAAATTGTGATAGCTCTTTTCATTAGAATGTTAACTAAATCTCATTTACTAAAATGTTATCTTCAAGCAATAAAGATAATCATTATAAGACTCTAAGACCTCTCTCTGCAGTGATGGCATTTTTATGCTAGTACTGTAAAAATATTATATATTCCCACTAAGAGATTTAAAATCATCACCATGCAGATCCTTACTGAAAGTAATTTTCCTCTCCTGATGTGTACATAAATAATTTTTTGGTAATGGAAAGTAAAATTTAAAATTTACATCTCATTTGCATTCCACACACTTAGCGCAGGCCATATTGAGTAAACCCCCCTCTGCACCAACTACAACACAGCGCTTCGTTTGCAGTAGACGGCTTAATGCATCTGACGGAAACTTTCAGTCCTATTGAATTTTAATGAAGTGGTGAATAATTTACTCAAGTCCAGTCAATTGAATCTTCAGCTAAACCATGAAGCAAAACTCATATTTTTAAATCTTATAATCATATTTAACTCCATTACAAACCACAAAGAATTTAGCAAAATGTTAATAGACCTGGCTTACTTGGGTTAAATTTTTCTAAGGCCGGTCATCACATAATTTTTGGAACCAAAAGATTGAACATAACAGACTGCTGAAAAAACTGACCTCAAAATTAGTTACAATCCTGAGACAAAGCTCTCACTCACTAATATTCTTGTATTCTAGCCTCCTACTCCACAACTGCTGGGTTTCCTGTTATGAACTTGCACCTGTGAGGCATGTATGAGTATATGTATAATGGGTGGTTGTAATGATGACAGTCTCCTACTAAATTTGCCTTCCCATCTGGCTACTCTAATTACAACAGCCCCGACACTATGCTGGCTAATACCCAATCAGGGGCTATGCGACACTAGATTTTTCTGGTATTTAAATGCTCTCTAATGAAGGCCAAGACAGAGAACCTTTGTGGGCTCCTATTGAGTACATCGGAGCAAGTCACTGATATGCAGCTTCTTCACATATACCAGATGCTTTTGAGAAAGGTGTACCTTACAACGGCCCCAAGTTATGACCCTGAGCCTGTAACAGTATCACTTATTTGCATTATTTAGTATCATATGGAACAATGTATACATTCTCCATTAAGTTAGCTTGATATATGGAAGAAGAAGAAGCAGGAGGAGGAGGAGGGGGAGGAGGAGGGGGAGGAGG
>NW_012103699.1:2177854-2221063 GCF_000951045.1 Mandrillus leucophaeus
AAAGAGGGCGGCGGAGGAGGAGGAGGCAGCTACAGAAGAAGAACCTCAGCCTCTACACCTCAGCAGAGATACTGACATCAGTTACAGTGTTTCCTGTTCTGTAAAACAGAATTTACTTTGCAATCCTGGACTTCAGCTTATTAATTATCTCTTTCCCACTGGACTGTGTGGCCCTGGAGGGTAGACCACATCCTCTCCTACTTTACATTTCTCCAGGATCCCCAAACACAGCGCTGTCCAATCTACAGTAAACCATAACACCGGTGCTGTTAGTGACTTCAGTGTCACGTGGGTCAGAAACTCACTGTATGGTGAAACTCATTGCACAGTGATGAATAAGCTTCAGGTCAGGTTGACTTTTTCTGTGATTTTCGTTTTGCACTTTGCTGGAAATAAGTTGTTTCATATTTTTAAAAAAGTTAACTTCAAGATATCTTGCACACAACAGGTCTTCATAATTCCATTTTTTGATGGCAATACTTTTTCATGGATAAACGCTGTTCATCCTTCCTATCCCTGCCATGCACACAACAGGGAATGTACATCTTCCGTTATTTTGCTTATGTTATAAAAGGAAGTTTGCCAGAGAGAGAAGGCTCAAGGGAGCTCTAAATAGACTGAAGAGAAGTGCTGACAGAATGAAAGTGGGCTACAGTCAATACACGTGACCAAGGAGGCACAGATGGTAAGAGGTCACAGAGGTAACAAGTCATGGCAGGTGCGAGTGGTCTAGGATTTTCTTGGATCACTTTTTACTGCCTCATTCATTTAATACTTTTCTAAACACTTATTGTTATTTCTACTCAATCATGAATGGTTTCTTGTTAAGCAAAGATAGAGAGGCAATGGCATTCCTAGTTGGGACATGGCATCAATTCTTTACCTTACAGTGGACATCTGAGAGAGGGACTAAATTAATACACTGCACTTAAAAGCTAGAGGAGCCAGCAAACAGCTCAAGTGCCACAGGCGAGAACCTTGCACTTTTTGCAATGAAGTTTCCACTATAAATGGCAGCACAGTGAAAGAACAATCAGAAATAATAACTTAGGCAAGGGGAACTCATCATGCATCCATCAATCTGAGGAGATATGTTGGGGAAAGGAGGAAAATGGGCTCAAAACAGCCATACATTGTGGCTTGCCACATGTGTACAAGCTCTAGTGTATGCAGAATTGTGAACCTTCTTAACAATTTCCAAATCCTAGCGTTGCTATTTCTACTTCATAAATACAAAGACTGAGTTTTTGAGAGTTTAACCAACTTGCTCAAAGGCATATGAATAACAAATTGAGCCCATAATCTTTGCACTCTACCACTCCAGATATATTATATGACACAAAGGACATGGATGCATCAAAAGTCAACTCAAGTTCTGACATTATTTCTTAGGTGCTCTCAGTGAGAGGGTGGTGTTACTGGCTACCTGCAAAAGAAGAACAATGATGTCTTTCCTGTGGTTCCATGTAGCTGATTGTAAGATAGTGAGACTGAAATGAGAGGACATGAGAGAGTAAAAACAATGTTTAGTAATGAACAAAGGACTGTGTAATTCACACACAGAACTGGCTGGTGGAAGGTGGAGCCTAGGGTAACTCTACAGATATCCGGAGGTGGGTCAGCAAAACATCTATCAAGGGTCAGAGAATGTAGGCATAACCTACATGCCTTTCATATTCTTGAAATAGAGTTTGGAGCCACATAGATGAACTTCTATGGTAAATAGTAGGGTCATCAATGAAGAAGATAGAGAAATGTCCCTAAATTGTGACAAACAAACATGAAACATAACAAATTAGTGGTGACCTTGAAAAGTAGAGTTTCTGTGGCAATAATTAATATCAGTGATATAAGCATAAACTAAATTCTAATAAACTACTTATCTTCCTATTTAACTACTTAATTTAAATAACTCTGAAGGAATCTCTGTCTATAAATAAATATCTAATTGCAGAGATACCAGCTAAGTAAGATAGGATGTCCAATAGCCCAAAGAATGAGTTATATTCTAAAGACATTAATATAAATATCAGGTAAAAGTAGAAATCAAAGTTGTACATTATGATTATAAATTACTCAATACATAAGTACATTTTCATTGTAAAAAATTCAAACAACACTGATGCAGCAAATGTCCCCTTGACTACTCATGTCCTCTCCAATTCTAGTTCTCTCCGGAGATTACTGTTAGGAGTTTTCTTTGAATAGCACATCCTGGAGATGGCTCCATTTTGAAACATGAAAAGCTCCCTGTTCTTTAAACACAATATTCTACTCTATACAAGCACTGTAACTTATTTTATCCACCCCTCAACGGAAGGATATTTAGAGTATTTCCAATTCTTCACTATTAGAAGCAAGTCAAAGACAGTGTAGCCAGGTCCTCTGAGTCACTGGTAAGAAAGAGTGTAACCGAATGGGCCATACAAGCGCTGATATTCTTTATGAGTAGCCTTATGCACTACACAAATTTTTGGCTCGAAATACAGCTTATTAGCAGAAAGTTGAAAATAACTCCCCTAAAGCTCTAACAACCCCCTAGCTCCTGGCAGACGCCATTCCCAGGGGTAGGTACACACACAGTGCCTGAGTGGTGTGTGTTCAAATGGCAATCATCTGGCTGAAGTGTGCAGTACTGTGTCTTCCAGGTGAGAACTGGCCCCTTGCCCTGATGTAGCTTCCTTTTCCTAAGGAGATTCTCTTATCTTCCTTGGCCTTTCTTCTGGACTTCTCATGTTTGTCTGTGTTTATGATGTTTGTTTACTTAAATAGGAGCTTGCCGGCAGTATAGTGAATGTATCACATAATGACGCTTGAGTGGTCCCATCAGATTAGACTGGACCTGAAAAACTCCCATCACCTAGCAATGTCGTAGCCATGGTAACTTCATAAGGCAATGCATTACCCAAGTGTCTGTGGGGATGCTGGTGTAAACAAACCTCCTGAGCTGCTATTTGCATAAAAGTATGGCACATACGATTATAGTGTATGTATGTATATCGATAATGATAATAAATGACTGTTACTGGTTTAGATAGTGACAATTTTTTACTAATTTTTATCATTATTTTAGATTGTATTCCTTTCCTTCTACAGGACTTGCCTGAAGCTGGTTTACATTTAACATTTTTTAAAACAAAAAATATTTAAAATAACAAAATGTCCAATGTAAGCCAGCTTCGGGAAAGTCCTTCAGGAGGAATTCAGAAAAAAACACTGTCATCATAGGAAATGACAGCTCCATGCGTGTTACTGCCCCTGAAGACCTTCCAGTGGGGCAGGTGTGCAGCTGGAAGATCCTGATCCTGGGTAGGCCTAGGCTAGTGTGTGTGTGTGTGTGTGTCTTAGCTTTTAACAAAAAAATTTAAAAAGTAAAAAAAAACCTGAAAATTTAAAAAATAAAGCTTACCAAATAAGAATATAAAGGAAATATTTTTGTACAGCAGTATAACGTGTTCGTGTTTTAAGTTAAACGTTATCACGAAAGAATCAAACTTAAAAACATTAAAAAGTTTATAAAGTAAACAAGTGACAAACGCTAAGATTAATTTATTATTGAAGAAAGAAAACAATTTTAAATAATTGAACTTAGCCTAAGTGTCCAGTGTCTACAAAGTCTACAGCGGTGAATAGTAACATCCGAGGCTGTCACATTCACTCACCACTTACTCACTCAGAGCAACTTCAGTTCCTGCAAGCCCCATTCATGCTAAGTGTCTCATACAGGTGTCCCATTAAAAAAAATCTTTTATACTGTATTTTTACTGTATCATTTCTAGGTTTGGATATATTTAGATACACAAATACCATGTGCTACACTTGCCTACAGTCTTCAGTACGGTAACATACAAGTTTGTAACCTAGAACGATATGCTATAGCATTCAGGTTTGTACACTGTATGTTTTTCACACAATGACAAAAACACCTAACGATGCGTTTCTCAGAATGTATCTCCATTGTTAGGTGACGCTTGACTGTAGTCTAATTTTCTCTCTTGGCATCTAGGAGTTAGCATATAGTCTTTTATATATAAGGAACTGTTTTTGTTAGATGATTCTTGCTTAATATGCAGTTTTTCTTTTTAATCTACCTGCTTATTAAGTATGTGTCCAAAATTATACAATCAAATATTAGAATTTTCTAATGTTAAAGTAAGTAATTTGGCCAAATTAAAATTTCCATAATAAATGCTTTCTTTTTTAAGCATTAAACATTTTCAGGTTCATTCTCTATGATTTTAAAACATATATAATTATTTCTTTTGCCCCTCAAACTAGTAAATGAATGATATCCAACTCTAATGGATCCCTGTTGTCCCATTTCTATATGCTTTCTTTTCCCTAGCACTGTTTACTATTTAACTTTGAAATGTGTTGAACCTTTCTTAGCTTGAGAATTTAAATTATGATTATTTGTCCTTATTTTTTCATATTTTTAGAACTGTTTTTCCATCCATTTTAAAAATATGGATCCCTGCCATGTCTTTTCACATCATCCTCTGCATACTCTCACAGATGAAGATCATCTCATCAAGCCTTGCTTCCTAAAACTGAAATTTCAAAAGAAACATGTATGTTACATACAATTACTCAAATTCTTTATACTCCTTTTCTCCATTATCTCTAAGCTGGTGAGTACCTGGTTGACAGTCCAACTTTTGACCCATCACCTTCTGCTGTAGGAGCCTAAGTTTGTCAAAGTGCTAAAAAACAAACAAACAAAAAAAAGCTTGACGTTTTTTAGTTATAATTTACTAAAATTTGCAGTAAGATATTAAATGCTATAGTAGGACAGCATAGGAAACAGACCAGGCTCTCTCCTCCCTTTCTCTCTCTCTTTCTCTCTTCTTTCTTTCTTTTCTTTTCTTTCTTTCTTTCTCTTTCTTTCTTTCTCTTTTTCTTTCTTTCTTTCTCTCTTTCTGTCTCTTTCTCTTTCTTTCCTTCCTTTCCTTCCTTTCCTTCCTTTCTTTCTTTCTTTCTTTTCTTTTCTTTCTTTCTTTCTTTCTTTCTTTCTTTCTTTTCTTTTCTTTCTTTCTTTCTTTCTTTTTCTTTCTTTTCTTTCTTTCTTTCTTTTTCTTTCTTTTCTTTCTTTCCTCCCTTCCTTCCTTCCTTCTTTTCTTTCCTTCCTTCCTTCTTTTCTTTCTTTCCCTCTCTCCCTCCCTCTCTCTCTCTCTCTTTCTTTCTTTCTTTTGCTAATCATTGTTATTAGACAGTTCCTTATGAAAACAAATTCTGTAATAGTCTCTTTATCATCCCAGATTCCTGCAGACAATATGGCTTGGCTTGTTCAATGGTACCATCTACTGTGCACTGTGATTTTATGTCTTGCTAGGTTACTGTGGGCAGGTAAATGTAGCACAGGAACATGACCCACTACTGGATATGGGTAATAACCACATTGCTTCACGATTTTAGTACAGCTTTCCCCCAATTCCAAGCAGTCACATTTCAAAAACATAAGAATCCCACCTATGGCTTTTCCATCCCAAAATGTACTGACACTGCCTTGGTTGCGGGGGTTGCAGAGGAAGGGGGACAAAAAGCGATGAGAAAGCAGCTCTTGTGAAAAGGTGGATTTGTCCCCCTCTCACCAAAGCTAAAATAAACTCATCCTCACTCATCCTCACTGCTCATCCTCCCAGACACAAACCAAATGGGCTTCTTACTCAGTACTGGCCATCTCTCAGGCAAGATTCCCCTTTAATATTTTCTAACTAAATTACATGAACAGGTTAATTAGAAAATATTTAAAAAACAATATGCTATCTAATTCTCTAACGGAGTATACTTACAATGTGTTATGACTAGGACCAAAAAAAGGAAATAAAAGAGACTGAAAATGAAGTTGGGGGCTGGGCATGGTGACTCACACATGTAATCCCAGCACTTTGGGAGACTGAGGTGAGAGGGTTTCTTGAGGCCAGGAGTTCAAGACCACCCTAGTCAACACAGTGAGCTCTGTCTATACAAAAACTAAATCAATTAGCTGGGCATAGTGGCATGTGCCAGCAGTCGCAGCTATTTGGGAGGCTGAGGTGGGAGGGTCACTTGAGGCTGGGAGGTTGAGGCTGCAGTGAGCCATGATCGCGCACCACTGCACTCCAGCCTAGATGAAAAAAGAGGCTCTGTCTCAAATTAAATAAATAAATAATAAATTTATAAATAAATAAATGAAGCTTTGTCACCCTTGTGTGAAAGCTGATCACATGAACGGAGTCATTTTTGTCATACCCAATGAAGACAGAATCAATAAGCCAAGGGGAAAAGCACTCAGGGTAAAGAATATTGCTCCAAAAAACATAATTCTCTGCAGGCCTAGCAGCTGACACTGCTTGCAGTAACCTGAAACCAGTTTTGTCTAATGACTAGTGAGACGACCTGCTGTAACTCTCAGACTGGGTTTGCGCACCACCCTCACTTACCGATTGGAGCTTGCCAGCTCCTCAAAACCTCACTGGTGCCAATGAAACTTCTCAAAGAGCAACTTGCAACATTTCTCCTTTTTATAAAACCTCTAACCTTCTCTTTGTTGTTCAGAGATAGCATTTTCAGTTCACACCGGAGACTCTCTCTTCCAGGTTTGTAAACCAGTATTGCCAGTGAAATTCTCTTTTCTGTTATCTAGCCATCCTGGCGGTCCTTTGGATGATACTTGTTTAATCCTGCAACCCAGTTGAAAGCAGAGATGTCAATATTACAATTGCTGATGGTCTCACAAACCTCTTGTTTCCTTCAGCATCCTTTCCTAGGGACTTGGAATCCACAAAAGTAGAATACTTTATGATTAACTAAAAATGACAAGAAGAACTACCAAGCATAAGTTAAAGAACTGTCTAGTATGCCCTTGGCATTGGAGCAGTTTTTTGTTTGTTTGTTTGTTTGTTTGTTTTTGCTTTTTCCCCCACGTTATCTCGGTTGCTCCTCATCCAAGGGTGTCTTAGTCTGTTGAGGCTGCTACAAAAGAATGCCACAGGCTGGGTGGCTTGTAAACAACAGAAATGTACTTCTCACAGTTTTAGAGGCTGGGAGGTCTCAGATCAAGGCACCAGCAGATTCAGTGTCTGGTGAGGGCTGCATCCTCATAGCCTTCTCACTCTAATCTCACAAGGCAGAAGGAGGAAGGAGTCCCTCCTATGTCTCTTTTATAAAGGCATGAGTCTCATTCACGAGGCCTCCACCCTCATAACCTAATCAAATGCTCTACCCAAATGCTCTACCTCCTGATACCATCACCTTGAGAGGGTGGGGGTTAGGATTTCAACGTATTAATTTGGGACAGACACAAACACTCAGACCATAACATTCTACCCCTGGCATCCCAAAATTTCATGTCCTTCTCACATGCAAAATGCGTTCAGTCCATTCCAATGGTTCCAAAAGTCTTAACTCATTCCAGTATCTACTTGAAGGTCTGTAGTCCAAAATCTCATTTAAACAGCACCTATATCATACACGGGTGAGACACAAGGTATGATTCATTCTGAGGCAATTTTCCTCCATCTGTGAGCCTGTGAAATTAAACAAGTTAAGGGGCTTCCAAAATACAACGGTGGGACAGGCATAGAATAGACATTCCCATTTCAAAAGACAGAAAAGAATAGAAGGAAAGAAAAGAAGAAAGGACAGGTCCCAAGTGAAGTCCAAAATTTTGTCTCGAGAATAATCTTTGGCTCAATGCTCTGTCCCCCAGGTCCCCTGGGGCTGTGGTCCTGCCTTCCCAACCCATTGGGTTGGTGGCCCTCCCCAAAGGCTGCTCTGTGCCCTTGTGGCTCCCAGAGCTAGAATCCTGTCTATGGCTCTACAGGTCTAGGGCTGCTGGGGTGGTCCTACCACTCGGCTATCCTGGATGTTGCTCCAGTAAGGGCTCTCTGTGGAAGTCCCATGCTTGCCTGCACAAGCTTTTGCACATTGGAGCTGTGATGGAGGTGGCAGCCCCAATTACTTCTGAGTCACCTTGAGCAACAGGTTCCACTTGGTTGACTAATCTCCTTATCAGACGGTCATTTGGTCGCAACCTTGGTGTCCCTTCCCAATGTGCCTTCTCATCCATTTACTTATTTTTTTAAGAGATGGATTCTCACCATGTTACTCAGACAAGTCTCAAACTCCTGGGTTTAAGGGATCCTCCGGCCTCAGCTTCTCTAATAGTTAGGACTACAGGCATGAACCACTGTGCCCAATATCTCATTCTTTATAATATGGCTGGGGTGAGAATTTTCCAAATCTTTAAGTGCTGCTTCCCTTTGATTAACAATTCTGTCCTTAAATCTTTTCTCTCTTTTCACATTTTAATGTAGGCTGTCAAAAGAAGCCAAGCCACAACTTTCACACTTTGCTTAGAAATTTCCTTATCCAAATATATAACTTCAGTGTTCACCACTTTACCTTCTGCAAAACACTAGAGTACAGGCACGATTCAGCCAAGTTCTCTGACACTTCTTAAAAAAAATTTTTTTTTCTTTTACTTTAAGTTCTGGGATACATGTGCTGAACGTGCAGGTTTGTTACACAGGTATACATGTGCCGTGGTGGTTTGCTGCATCTATCAACCCGTCATCTAGGTTTTAAGCCCTGCATATATTAGGTATTTGTTCTGATGCTCTCCCTTCCCTTGCCCCAACCCCTGATGGCCTTTTCTCCATTGTCCAATAACATGGTCCTCATTTCCCTCTGAGACCTCATCAGACTGGCCTTTATTACCCATATTTCTGTCAACGTTCTGTTCATGATCATTTAGGTATTTTCTAAGAAGATTAAGGCTTTCTTTATAGCTCTCCTCTTTTCTTTCTGAGCCTTCACCAGAATCATCTTTAAAGGTCAATTCATAGCAATGTAGGCTTTTTCTAGTGTGCACCTCCAAACTCTTTCCAGTTTCTACCTATTACCCATTTCCAAGGCCGCTTCCACTTTTTTTGGTATTTGTTAGAAGCACTCCCACTTCTTGGTGCCAATCTTTATATTTGTCAGGACTCTCTGGAGAAACAGAAGCAATAGGATATATATAGAGATACATAAGAAGAGATTTATTATGGGAATTGGCTTATCCAATTATGGAAGCCAGCAAGTCCCCTGGCATGCCATCTGCAAGCAGAAGAACCAGGAAAGCCGGTGGTGTAATTCTGCCCAAGTCTGAAGGCCTGAGAACCATAGAGGCCAAGGTCATAACTCCCAGTTCAAGGTCATGAGAAGAGAGATGTCTCAACTCAAAAAAAGACAAATAGCCCTTTCTCTCCCTTTTTGTTCTATTCAGGCCCTTCATGAATTAGATACCGGCTCTCCACATTGGTGAGGATGGATCTTCTCTACTCAGTCTATTGATTCAAATGCTAATCTCTTCCAGAAACACCCTCACAAATGCACCCAGAGGTAATGTTTTACCAGCTATCTGGGCATCCTCTAGCACAGTCAAGTTGACACAACAACTAACCATCCGTCAGGCAAGGTGTTTTGAAATGTAAGTTTTATTATTATTCAGGTATAGTGAGGCCAACTAGACCAGGGGATATTTGCAATGGAAAAGATAGCTTGTTCAGGTTTCCAAAGTGGTTAATGCCATGCCATGCCATGCTGTGGGGGCACCTAGGGAAACATCAGTTGGTCAGGACACAAAGGAATCGGGGGGGAACTTTACTCTGGTTTCTGCAGGAATAAATCGGTGAAGCAGCATAAGCAGGTTTAAGGTTGGCTAGTTGGAATCATTTCAGCAAGCTTCGGAATATAGGAGTTGTCCCATTGTCTGGTACCAGGCTCCGGGGTGACTGAGGCAGAGCACTAGTGGCTCAGAATGTGAAAGCCTTATAAAGAAGGTAGCTGGGGATGGGGCTCCAGAGTGTTCAGTTTGCATAGGAAAGGCATGCTCACAGGGGAGTCCTTTACTCTCCTTAGAAACTGGCCAGCCCTGGGAAGGGCAGTTCCTTCAGGGTCAGCAAAGCCCAAGATGTCAAAGCATCAGAATAAAAAAGATAATACAGAAGGAGTGTGTGACCAGAGCCAAGATCTGCCAAAGAATGTCCACCAGCATGGCCTAGAAACAGTCCCAACCCAACCCAGAGGAGCTTGTTCTAGTAACCAAACCAGGAAGCATTCAGGGTACTGGATAGTTATAGGGGAGACGTGCTTGAAAGCATTTAAGAAAAAGTCAGGGAATGTGGTCTATGGAGAGTTATGGTACCAACAGCATGAACTCCTGAAACCTTTAAATCACCCCATGTTTGTTACTTGTTAACTCTTGTTCCCCCTCACCCCAGACCTGTGAAGAGCATTCCAGTGAGAAAATGAAAGGAAAGCATTTGGTATGTTATGCTTTAAAGGTACAACCTCCTTTAATCTTCACATCAGCTCTTTCAGATAAGCATGCATATCCCTATTTTACAAATAAAGAGACTAAGGAATTAAATAGTTTTCCAAAGATCTGAAAGCAAGTGCGTGATGGGGGCAGGATTTGAACCATGGGTTTATCAATCTTTTATGTCTGGCCTCAGGGATAGTGGTAAGGAAGAATGAGGAAAAATCAAAGAGGGGTGATGACCAATGTAGAAAATAAAAGCTGGAGGAAGAAATCCCTGGATGTTTCCAGAATAAAGGGTTACTCTGAGATAGAATGGACCTAAGACAACAACCATAGACCTAACCCACCCAAGCAGGAGCTCCCAGGAAAAACAGGTCTCAGCCCCCATGATTCAGTGGCCTTCAGTGAGAGCTAGGCTCCAGCTTCAGAACGCTCGTCCAATCCTTCCTGGATCTCAGCCTGATTGTTGCTTGGCCCTCTTCGCTTTTAACTCATGGCAGCCTTTGCCGTGGGGTTACTCTCAGGTAAAGGCTACCTTTGTTGCCTTATCACTTCTGTTCACCTTTGGCCTCATTTAGGTGAAATGTCCAGGTCATCCCTCGTCTTCCTGTTCCCAATTCCATGAGAATAAGAATAAGAGGGTTTATACATCCTCATGGTGAATGTAATCCACATAAATGTCTTGTAGGAGAGAGCAGCCTGTCAGAGACGAGGCAGTGTCATCAACGTGCCCTGGCGTTCTCCTACCAGCTGCTGCTGCTATACCCATGACAGCACCTACGTCCACTTCTGTGTAGGAGTCAGCACACTGCACACGCCCTGCTTCCATCTGCGTGTCTATCAAACATAGACCCACCTTTCTACCTGGGACATTTGAAGAGACAGTTAGAAAGCTGACCCTGATTATTTCATAAAACAGAATAGCAAAGGGAGAATCATATTATATTCTAGTGTGACCCTTTTTCTTTCTTTTTGATATTTTCCCCTCTCACTTTCTTTACCATTTCTTAGAAATGTTAACAACAGGACAACACAGTGAAGATAAGATAAAGAAGCTAACAGAGAGGATACATCCAGTTTTTCCTAAAGCCTCAATATTTTAAATGAGGTTGCAAATCTATTAACCAAAGCGGTATTTCTTTCACATGCCACCTCCTCTGGGTTTGCCTTCAGGTTTGACATAATTATCCTGCAGCCATCACTACCCTTAGGTTTAAAAGTTATTATACTGTAAAGCCTTTTCAGTAATGCACTTTTAGAATGAGGTTTTAAAATTCGTGCTGTAGGCATTTTTCCCCAGGGCGTAGATGCTGTGCAGGCAACTCAGGATTTAGATTTCTTTTCCTTCAAGAACAGTTGGGCACTTTGCCCAATGGAAGACAGACTGCAAAGGTAATGGGGAAAATGCTGGATGACAAGAAGACACACCATTTACTTGATGCTGAATTCCCACACTCCAAACCTGCAGATAATCAATACAGCTCCCGCTTGGTCCCAAAGCTTAACTGAGACTAGAAAGCAAAGTAGTCCTAAATTCTCATATTATGTAAAGGGATGCAGGAACCCTAGATTCTCTGTAGAATCAAAGCAAACCTCTGCTCCTTCATTCCCTTCATTCACAGGAACTCAGAACAGCCACTTGCTAAGGCTTCTGGTGCCCCTGGGAGGAAAACATTGTGTCCATTTTGCCTTGGAGGGGATCTCCATACCTTTTGGAGGAAGACATTCTTGAAATAAAGTCAACAGTTTTTTTTTTTTTTTCTATTGTTTGAAAGACTTTATTTAGGGGAACAGGTTGAGGAATCACATTTGCTAAATTTGAATCCTGGTTCTGCTTCTCATTAGCTATGTTTCCCTGAAAAATGTGATGCCTTAGTTTCCTAATCTGCCAAATGTGAAGACTATTTCCTATCTCATGCAGGTGTTATGAGGATTAAATTAAACAATCCATGTGAAACATTTAGTACAGATGCTGCACATATGAAGTACCATGAAGGCAAACTCTTCTATTGCTGTGGAAAGAAAAAACCAATTGAATTATCTCCACAATAGGTACACTCTTTCATATCAGCCACACTCTTCCTAGCTATACTAGTTACAAATAACCTATATGCTCCCCTCTGTTCTCTGCACACATTTTAATATTCCCCAAGTCCTTCAAGAGACCTTCTTCCAACTAACAGTTAGATGTTATTAAAGCGGTCCCTGACAATAACTAAAGACTTAACAATAGTGCTTGGGACTACAGGCGCCCACCACCACACCGGGCTAATTTTTTTGTATTTTTAGTAGAGACAGGGTTTCACCATGTTGGCCAGGATGGTCTTGATCTCCTGACCTCGTGATCCACCTGCCTTGACCTCCCAAAGTGCTGGGATTACAGACGTGAGCCACCGTACCCAGCCTACTTCTTAAATTAAAATCCTCCAATGATTTCCCATTGCAAATATTGGAAATAGAATGTAATCTTTGATTTCTTGAAATGGTTTACAGAACTCTACAAGATCTGGCCCCTCACGACCTCTCTGACCAAATGTCTTACCATTGTTCCTCTTACCACATCCCTCTGGATAGAAGGGCCTTCTGTCTACTCTTCAAAAAGCTTGAGATCCTAGCTCAGGGCCTTTGCACTCACTGTTCCCCTGGTTTGATGCCTTCTGCACTCAGTCTCACAAGACTGGCACCTTCTCTTCACTCAGACCTCAGACCAGTATCACTGTCCCAAGAGAAGGCTTTCTCGTCACCCTTCCTAAAATAGCCTCACTCCCTTCCCAGTCATGCTCAAGCTCAGAATCCTGTTTCAATTTGTTGTAGCACCCACTCCTATCTAATTGAATTATGTACCGATTGCCTTCCCAACTAAAATGGGGACAGGGAACTTGTTTGTCTTGTTTATCACTGTATGCCTAAGTGCTAAGAGCTGCTTAGTCAGAAGTATGTGCTTAACGAATATTTGTTGAATATATGAATTAGTAGGTACTATGGTTTAACCGTGTCCCCCACAATTCATGTGCTGGAAAAGGAATCCCCAATGCAACAGTGTTGGGAGGTGGGGCCTTCTGGGTGGTGTGTAAGCCATGAGGGCTCTTTCCTCATTAATAGGTTAAAGCTGCTATAAAAAGGGCTTGTGGGAGTGGGTTTATTCTAGCGCTCTTCTCTTCTGCCATGTGAGGATGCAGGAAGAAAGCCGTCATCAGAGGCTGGTGCCTCGATTTTGGACTTCCCAGCCTCCAGAACTTTGAGAAATAAATTTCTGTTCCTTATAAATAACCCAGTGGTATTCTCTTACAGCAACCTCAAATGGACCAGGACAGTAAGTGGTCTGTTTAAAAAGCACCATGAACCCCCCTGAAATAGGTGGCAGTTTTATTGCAAAGAAATGTGAACTGCAACAGTTGTCTCAGAATTGTGGCACCCTAGGTAATTTTTGTCTTGTTATACTGTTTTTGTTTTTGTTTTCATATTCTAAATATTATTTGTTGACTGTGAGGCTGGGTTTGGGGTCAGGTAGAGGGGTGGACGGGAATTAGGTGAATTTAAATGTTGCCCTGTCTGGAGATGCTGCTAGCGGTGGTATAAGTGAATCCAACCCTACCACATTCATGCGCTAAGTAAGGAGAAGTGAAGCAGTTTTGGCTCCTCCTGCCAAGTCCACACCCATTTATGAGGTCCAAGTCTCCATCTCTCTTCTTCTAACTTCTGTAAACAGGTAACAACAGGAAACAGTCTGAGGATAAGATAAAGAGAAGCACTGTCCGGGAGGAGGTACAGTGTTTAAAGAGAACTGACCATAGGGAAAGTGCTGCACTCACAATAGAAGCTCAACACAGAAAATGTTTTATTTTGGAAGAAAATGCAAAACCGTGAGCTCATACACAGACCTGGATTCCAGTGAGTGTGTAGTGAGTGGACCAGCTGCTCACCTGGAACGTGCCCACTGGCCATTTTATTTCAGCCAGTACCCACAGCCTCCCCATTCTCTGCTCAAAGTCCCTTATGTATATTCTAAGTCCCTACTTCTCTCACCAAATCCAATCCTCTATTCCTAACCACCTGAGGATGTGCCATAGCCACCGATAACCCCACATATCTACGACTGAACTAGCAAGCTCTCCTCAAACCTGCTGTGGCTCAGAGATTAGCTCTACTTCTCTGACTCCTCCTTCCTTACCACTGACATTAATATGGCACCAAGAGGCCGGGCATGGCAGCTCACTCCAGTAATACCAGCACTTTGGGAGGCCAAGGCAGGTGGATCACCTGAGGTCAAAAGTTCAAGACCAGCCTGGCCACCATGGTGAAACCCCATGTCTACTAAAAATACAAAAAAAAAAAAAAAAAATTAGCCTGGTGCAGTGGCACATGCCTGTAGTCCCGGCTTCTCAGGAGGCTGAAGTAGAATTGTTCAAACCCAGGAGGCAGTGGTTGCAGTGAGCCGAGATCATGCCACTGCACTCCAGCCTGGGTGACAGAGTGAGACTCTGTCTCAAAAGAAAAAAAAATGGCACCAAGAGCCATTGACTTTGGAATGATTTCCTAAATCCATTGTTTTTTCTCTATTACCACTGCTGTGTCTTAGTTTGGGTTGTTCTACCCTGTCCATCTCCCACACCATCACTTCCCATGGCCACAGGCTAAAGGGCAGATTCCACAGGTCCTCTCAGTGTCCCTCATAAACAAGCCCTGCCCATCTGTCCAGCCTTACTGCTTGCCTGCGCCTGCATCAGAGAACCAGGACGTGGTCTCAGAACATCCCCTGCCCTTTCACACTTGCATGATTTTGCACATGCTGCTCCCTTTCATCTCTCTGACCTGTCTTCAAACCCCTCAGGGCCAGTCTCCGCTCACGTCTGTCTGTCCTTACCATGGAGCAGAGGAAAGCTACACAGTTCCTTTTCTCACCTCTCCAGAAGCTTGCAGTGACCACATGACAGAGCTCTGGCTAATGAGATCAAAGTGGAAACCTGGAGGGAATCTGGTTTGGGGGAATCTTTGTTCCTTCTTGCCTTTATCACAAACAACACATCTGCAGCTAAGCAGGCATCTCATGAGGTAGAGTGACTAGCATGAGGTCAAAGCTAGAGTGAGAGACCAGAACATGATGCCCCAAAAGCAGGAAAAATTGCGGAGCTGATGACAATGAAGAAGAAGATGCAGGGGAGCTCTCTGCCTCCCTCTGTTTGCCTAAAAGCAGGAGTCAGATGACTGGCAAACACACAAGGTATCCTGCCCACCTCTCCACCAAAGGCTAACCACTGAAGACAGCTTTGACCCTCATCAAACATGAGATGACACCAGAAGAACTGATATCGACAAGTTTTATTAACTAATCTTTATCTGCCCTGCCATTTGTTTGTCTTCTGCCCAAGCTGCTCCCCTAGACACTCAAAGTCCTTTTCTTTTGTCTTGTCACTTGCCTTGAATTTATTGTTCTTTGTTGAAGATGCTATCTAAGCCACTGCTTTGAGTTACCATTTATGAGGTTTCTCTCATGGGACATGCACTGCTTGTGTTAATAAACTTGCTTGTTTTTTTTCTTGTTAATCTATCTTTTGTTACAGGGATCTGTCTCAACTACTTATGAACTTAGGAGGGTTGAGGAGAAATTCCATTTCCTCCCTGACACCAGCACAGGAGGAAGGAATGGCAAGCCAGGAAGTGCCAATGGGACCCCGCCGTGTTAAGTGGGGATATAACACCCCATCTGCTTACTTCCAGACCTTACAGTGTGAGAGCATTTACATGTCCCTCCTACAAATTTAAGCCACTATAAATTGGGATTTTTGTTTACTGCAGCTGCAAGCAATCTTAATCGGTACATCACTTGTATTACAATCATCAGTTTAGATGTTTCTCTAAGATATGAGCTGCTTGCTTACTGAGTCTATTTGTCTCTCTGACCCTGAAACCCTGACATAGGGCTCTGCGTGGAGCAAGCTTGTAGAAGCCTATGAAACTTGAGAGGACTCAAAATACAGAGGAAAGGAGCATTTTAATCAGGAGGTGGTGTGCTCTGGCTGAAGATTCTTCATCGTGACTCAGCCCTCCAACAGGCAGAAAGTAGAGTGAAAACACCTGGTGAGAGCCATACTCTAAGCAACTACAGAGCGTCCTAAATAGAAAGTCTTCCGGCTTGTCTGTGCTTCCATTTATTTGCTGATGAAACTTACCATTTCAGAATAAACTCACTAGATTTTAAAAGAGATGTCAATTTAGACCAACACCCTCAGGCGTCACCTATGAGAAAAGTAGAGCCAGTTGGCCGGAGACGGTGTGGCTCATTCCCACAATCCCAGCACTCTGGGAGGCCGAGGTAGGTGGATTACCTGAGGTCAGGAGTTCAAGAGCAGCCCGGCCAACATGGCAAAACCCCATCTCTACTAAAAACACAAAAATTAGCCAGATGTGGTGACACAAGGTTTTAATCTTAGCTACATGGGAGGCTGAGGCCTAAGAATCACTTGAACCTGGGAGGTGGAGGTTGCAGTGAGCTGAGACTGAGCCACTGCACTCCAGCCTGGCGACACAATGAGACCCTGTCTCAAAAAAAAAAAAAAAAAGAGAGAGAGAGAGAAAAGCAGAACCATAGCACAAGAGCCAGACTTGACCCTCATTCTCTACACTATCCCAGAAAACCACTTCTTTTGGAGCAATTTACAGTACTCACTTAAGAGATTAAAAATACACATGTAAAATGTTACCAAAGTTCCATCACAGGGAAATCAGTTCACATGAAAATGACTTTTGAAGTCAATTCACTTGATCATTAATATCTAACTATAATTAATTACTTCCAAGTCTGTTTTATCTTTCAGTGGAGATAAAATTAGAATATAATGAGTCTGCTGAATTCAAGCTAATCAGTAGGTCAAAAGCAAGGTTAGGTTTCCTGAGAGTCCTTTAGAGTTCAGCAATAAGAATTCCAATTATTTCTTTATTACTTCACCTGCCCACCTGGCAATAAGTCAGTCTCAGCAGTTAAGTCCACACTGACACCAACACTACATAATTGATTATTTCTTATAAGTGTTTCCACGCCTTTTAGAAACTATCTATGGTGCAAAAATAAAAATAAAAAATTCTCAGAGGAATATGTTTCCAATTTATTCAAATGTTACCAAGAACATTTAACTCTTCAAACCAGGATTATTTGGTTTTCTCCCTACAGCTTCCCACATGCCTGGTAGGATTCCAGTCTTTCTCAGTTGGAGAAAAGAAATCTTACCTCGGATCTCTCTTCGGATAGAAAGCTTACAGTCCCCTTTGTGAATCCTCATTTGAAAAATGAGAAGATTGAAGTAATAGTAACAACACCTTTCCTACTCAACTTCTTTTCTATTCGTCCCAATGCCCCAGACCACCAACTGCCCAGAGCAGGAAACAGGCAGGGGAAGAGTCCCACAGAGGAGTCCCACCAGGTGTGTTCTGAACCTGGCTCATGTGTAAGAAGGAACCAGCACTCAGGCGCTCTGCAGGAAGGAGCTCTCCAGATAAATCCCAGGAGTACAAAAGCAAAAATACGCAAACATGCAAACCACAATGCCACGTTCATGAGATGACCAATTGCCTCACGGTTGTGTGGCTTTTATTGTTGTTGTTGTTTTGTAATTGAACAGCTTAAGAAGCATCCACTCTCTTATGATATTAACGAGAAAGAGAATCAAGTATTTGATACCAATACAGAAAGAATGTTCAATGCTTTGTCAGACGTTAGGATTCTTCTACTTTAAATACTCTTGCCAAATAAATGAGAAAGATGCTTAGAAGTGAAAAAGAAAGTATTGCTTATGGGAAAAATGGATTCAACTAGGCAGCATAAAAGTCAGAAAATCAACCCTTCTCATATCTAATCAAAATACACAGGAATACACTTTGGTTCTGATATTCACATTCCTAAGACATATCTACAATTTATTAAACAATTTGAAATGTTGCAGATTCTTCAAAGAAACACAGGACCAGATCCATGCTCTTGTCTTACGAAAAATATACTTGTGGAATCAAAAAGCAAAGAATATTTAAAAATGCAAAACAAGATATTAGGGGCCAAAAGAGTGGTTAAAAATATGCTATATAAGAAAAAGGAGAGCAAGCACTGTGTGAGGTCAGTTAGCCCTTTCTTTTGACTTTGTCCTGATTCAGGATCATATGAGCGAAAAACTCAAGCCCTGTATAGCCATCTGTTCTTTGGGTGCATTAGGACTGGAGCCCATCAGCCAGGGCAAACCCTCACATGGGTGCACAAATGTGGAGAGAAGACTTCCAAAGACTTGGATCAGAGGAAACTAATCATCCCTAGGCTTATTTTTTAATTTTCCCAAACAGTGAGTGTTATTTGTTTTGTGGACATTTACCCTGAGGTAGCGGGAAACATGTATCTGCCACTTCCAGACATACACACTACCCGACAGAGCCAAACGTAGGAAGAACAAGCTGCTCAGTAGAATCACATGAGTTCCTCCCTTTCCAAAAATATTACTCTCTGGCATAAAACATTTTCCTGCACATGGATGGCCTCACTTAGTCATTGAGCCCATCCATGGATGCAAAGCTGGAGTGTTCATCACATGCTGTGGGTCCTCGGTTGGCTCCCCACAGCCCTGCACCTGTGCAATATGGCCACTCAGCCCCAAAAGGACAGCCCGGGGAGCTCAAGGGGAGGCCCTGAGGCTGGTGTCACCATGGCCATCACTGCTCTGCAGCCTACAAAATCAGTCAACGCTTTGCTTCACAAAACTGCTGCAGAGCAGAGTTTACTCTGCAGTGCTCCAGTCCAATCAGGCCTGGGGAAGAAAAGCATTCCCCCTTCTGCAAAACCCTCATTTCTCGAGTTGACAATTGCATTCTTTTTTTTTTTTTTTCTTTTTTAGGTATTGGTTATCAAAAAACAAGAGAAACAAGGAAAAGAACCATTTTTAATTTTTAATCAATTTAATTATTTTTACATTTAAGATTTAAAAAAATTTTTTTCCTGATAAAACCATCAGACCCCTCTTTGTGGGACCTCAGGAAATAGCATCAGGTGGGCTCACTGTCCAGGGCAGGAATACTGGAGTCAGGAGAAGAACGAGCTCCCTGAGCCTCCCAGTTTTAAAGATCTCACATCAGACACTTATTTGGCTTTGTTTTTAACCACTTAGGACATATAAGCTAACAAAGGTGAATATCCACACCAGTTTTTCACTAACGTTATAATCAATGCTCCCTTTGGATAAACAACATAACAAAAATAAATATACCAGAAGCAGGAGAGGATAACCTTGCATTTTTTTTTTCATTTTTCCATAGCCCAGGACATTGTCAAGCATTCATTTCTGTAAATTGCATGATAAATATTAAATATTAAATATAATGCTAAGTCTTCAAGCTGTCTATCCTTCTCCCTCCACAACCCATTGAGAATCACTGGTCTTAAGGGTTTTAAATATTGAATCTATTCAGCCCAGTGAATAGAACTATTTCAAATGTAAAATGAGTTTCTTGCTCCTCCAATGATTGAATTGGGTTTGCTCTCAACCCTGAGGTTCCCAAAATGACATTACATTCTAACATTCCATTGCACCAGAAAGCAGAATTCCAATTTGTAGGTTTTACACAGATGACAACCTCATCGCTGGTCACGTCCTTGGGAAGACACCAGAGCCATAAAAGGGCTTCCATCAAAAGGCTGGTAATTCTGTCTTTAAGAAAAGATAAACTTGCACTGCTAAATAGAAAGTTTTAATTTGAAGGAGCTGAGAATCTAGCTTGAGAGAAAGGACGGTGAAAACTGAGAGACAGGCAGAAAAATTGGTATGTATATTGGTGAGTTTTTAAAAGTCCTTTGTTTCTAATTTTCCTTAGATTCTCACCTTCCTGAGGAAATGGATGCCAACTGACATGAGCTCTTATAGAAACCCACCAGCACATCTCCCATCCGTAAAAATGATCTCAGTCTTCTCCTGTTTCTGATGCCAGCTCTCTTCCTGGGTATGGGGTCTTAGCCCCATTCACCTGCTCAAAAACACAGCCCAGTGAGCCTGCCTTCTTTTCATAACCTTACTGTTCTTCCATCTCACCATCTTTTTTGTTTGTTTGTTTTTGAGACGGAGTCTTGCTCTGTTACCCAGGCTGGAGTGCAGTGGCACGACCTCGGCTCACTGCAAGCTCCACCCCTCCGGGTTCACGCCATTCTCCTGCCTCACTCAGCCTCCTGAGTAGCTGGGACTACAGGTGCCTGGCCCCACGCTGGGCCAATTTTTTGTATTTTTAGTAGAGACAGAGTTTTACCATGTTAGTCAGGATGGTCTCAATCTCCTGACCTCATGATCCTCCCTCCTTGGCTTCCCAAAGTGCTGGGATTACAGGCATTAGCCACCGCGCCTGGCCCCATCTCACCACCTTAAACACCATCTCTTGATCATCCACTTCCCTGCCACCTACTGCCCATTCTCCTGTGCCCCTTTGCAGGACAACATGTAGAAACCATGATCCCCCTGTTGCCTTCAGTTCCTCCCACCTCTCTCATGATCCCTTGACCTCCAGGACACCGCAATCACCTGTTTTTCCTATGACATCACTAACCACCCCCCAGTCCTCTGATTCGATTTCTCCCTATTCAGATATCTAATGTGAGGGAGCCCAATCCCACACACTCAACTACTTCTTCTGTATCTCCACTTGGCCGTCACACAGGCATCTAAACTTAACACGTCCACAGCGGAGCGCCTGGATTTTTTTCACTACCTCCCAACTTGCTTCTACTGGGGTTTAGCTCCTCTCAGTCAGTGGCACCTTCATCTCACTGTTGCTCAAGCCAAAACCCTGCAGCCTCACTTATCTCTTGTTCTCTCTCTTTCCCTCATTTCCAATCCACCAGCAAATCTTACTAGCTCTACCATTAGATGACATGCAGAATCCACCAATTCTCACTCTCCTGCTGTAGCCCAAGCTGCCGAGATCGCTCTGAGGATTACAGTAACAGCTTCCCAGCTGGTCTCCCTGATCGGTCCCCAGCCTCCCATAAACAGCAGCCACAGCAACCCTAAGAAAACAAGGATATCATGTTCACTTGCTTCAACTTCACTCGCTTACAACAAAACCTAACATCCTTATCAGGGCCCATAAGGTCCTACATGATCTGACTTCACTACTTCTGTAACCTCATCTGCTACGACTCCCCACTGTTTATTCAGCTCCAGCCACACTGGCCTCTTAGCTCCATACTAGGTATACTCCTGGCTCAGGGCCTTTGCACGTGGCTGCCGCCACGGCCTGAATGGTCTTTCCCCTATTATGCATAGAGCTGGCTTACTCACCAACTACATACAGGTCGCCTACTCAGAGAAGCCTACCCAAGACATTGTATGTAACATATCAACGTTCTCTTCGATGCAAACCTTATATCACCTTTCACTGCTTTATTTTCTCTTAACACTTATTTAATGTAAAATATTTTATGCTTTATTTATTTATATTATGGTCATTCCTGCCTTCTGGAATAGATATTATATGGCAGGAATTTTAGTCTATGTTGTTCCCTGATGTTCCTCCGCATCTAAAAACCTGCCCGGCACACAGTAGGTGCCCCCAAAATATTTTCCCCAAGTATGAATAAATGAATCAACAAATGATTGAATAAATTTCATTTGGCAAAAACAAATTCATAGCTTAGTTTTCAACAACAACAACAAAAAACCACATTATTGGCTTATGACTTATTAACATGTTATTAACTAAATCATATGTGAAGAAGTATTACAATTTCAAATAAAAAATATGTATAGCTGTGCTGTCCTACTGGCTTAAAGCTTCCACTTTTATTCAACAATTCAAAAACATGAAAAACAACAAAAATGTGATGGTCTTGGAGGCAGATTCTAAGTTGCCTTTAGGCAAAGACTATCTGCTGTTGATTATCATATTTCAAGCCTAGCAGAGACAGGCTCAGAGTGGAATTCAAAATATATGTGTGACCTGAATAAACACTAAATATGGCTTTTATTTTCTAGTTAAATATCATTATTTATTGTGCTATTCTGGGGTGACTATACCCTCAAGGGATATTCTCCATCCAACCAAGTACATACATAAAACATTTATATGAAAAAGATGATAATTTTTCCATTCACAAATTGCTTTTAACAGAATCTTAACGTAGTTTCTAAAACAAAATTTTAAAAAACCACTTGGATATTTACCTGTTTTAGCTATTAGGAGAATTCTATTTTAAAGAATTGGCCTAAGCAGTCCATAGGTGGGACTAGAGAACTATTTACAAGTAAACACTCTTCTTTCTTTTGGAGTTGGGCCAAGGAGTAGAACAAGACTTGAGTACAAGTGAGGGTTATAATATATATCAATTTAACTTTGAAAAGAAACAATTATTTCTTTGATGAAGTGTTCTCTCTGGACATAATGACCACTTCATACTCATATGCCTCAGCAGGACATACTGGCCAATTGAAAAACTTAATCAGGCTTCTGTCTGCTCCCAAGAGATGATCTTGCTTTTCCTTCAGCTTTTCATTAAGTGATTCTAAGGAAGTGTAAGTGAGTGATCATTAGCAACAGAAGTTTCCCTAGCGACCCCTATTACTAAAGAATAACCAGAGCACTTAATAAAGCTACAGTCACTGTTGCGGGGCATGTGGTGGGCATAACAATCCAATGAGCCCTGCTTAGAAAAAACTCTGCCCTCAGCCTCGCTGACGTTTTCCAACAGCCGCCCTCCGGGACCGTCTGAGCGCTTGGGTTTGAGTACCTGTACTGCCACTTCCAGCCGCCGCACATTACACAGTCATTTATTAATGCATTATCTGGCCTCAGATTTCACATCTGTGAAGCAGGGATCATTAGTGTCTGCCCTGTTGTCCACACATAAACATTTTAACTACCAAGAGAAGTGATGTTTGTGAGAGCAGTTTAAGAACCTGAAAAGCTATACCAAAATGTAATTTTTTTTTTTTTTTTTTTTTTGAGACAGAGTAGCTCTGTTGCCTAGGCTGGAGTGCAGTGGTGAGACCTTGGCTCACTTCAACCTCCACTTCCTGGTTTCAAGCAATTCTCCTGCCTCAGCCTCCCAGGTAGCTGGGATTACAGGTGCCCACCACCACACCCAGTTAATTTTTGTATTCTTAGTAGGCACAGGGTTTCATTGTGTTGGCCAGGCTGGTCTCAAACTCCTGACCTTGTGATCCACCCGCTTCGGCCTCCCAAAGTGCTGGGATTACAAGCGTGAGCCACCACGCCCGGCCCCAAATGTAAATATTCTTATTGTGTGTGTCTATTTCTCATAGTCCCCTTCTCATCGTAGCCATTGCGAAGCATATGTCTTCATAATTTTTTGTACCCAGCTATTAATAAATGAATAAATAAACTACTGCTATGTTGTGGATGTGTGACTATGTTAATTTCACTCCCTCCTTATACTAAAGGCTAATCTACCATTAATGAGGCATAATGTTTTCTTCTTAAATCATGTGCTGTTTGTATCTCTTCCTTTAAAATCTTCTCCTCCAACCCCAACCAACCACCAAAAACTATCCCTCCTAAAACGAAACAAAACATGGAATTTTAGACATTGGAAACTGCAATACCAAAGTTTGTGTCCTTTTCAGAGTGTCCCTAAACACTAAATAAATTTAGTATTTTATAGGGCATTAATCAAGATTTTAGACATATTAGCACCACAACTTTATTTTTCTAGAGAGATAGGCCTATTTGATAACAGGACTTCAAATTTCACCTTACAAAATTGGTGGTTTAGAAATGTGATGAAATCACATATTCTCAGATTCAAGAATATTCCTTGAATCCTTCAGAAAAACAAACATTAAGTTCATCGGGCTATCAACATTTCCCAAGAACATTATGTTAATCTAGCTTATTTTGACATGCTCACCTACATGAAAATGCTCTGCAGAAGAACCCTGTAATACATATTCTAATGGGGCTTTCTTCTAAAAGTGTGGTGTGTTCTTTTTTTGTTTTCTTTACATACTTTGACAATTTCATACCTGTCAGAAGAAGGCAAATGGCAAATCCATCTAGTATGGGATAGATTTCTCAGGGTCACAAAAGAAACCAGTATCGCTTGTAACCTCCTCTTCTCCACCCATGTTTCTCCAGGCTCTCGTTGCTATTTTCATATGATTCACTCACTAAAAATCAACACAGTTATCATTGAAATGGCAGACAGAAGCAAACCCAAGTCAATAAAAATGAACCTCGTCTTTGTAAAGGCCAAAGAGGAAGATCTGGTCTGGAGCTGCAGGCAGACACAAGACACTGTGAAAACAGGTTTCAAAACATTTCTGAGAACAGAAAGGATGCTCTCCTTCCAAATGTCTTTACATGAAAAGACTTCCTAAGAGATGGGATGCCCCAAAAATCTAAGTCCTGAGAGCTGAACTGCTAATGAACCTGATGAGGGAGAACAATGGAAGGACAAAGAAAGCAGAGTTGCCAGTCAGGAAGTTGCACACTGGGCTCCTTCTGAAAAGAGGCACAAACCCACGATCCTCAGGAAGAAGAGCCAGGACCTCTAAGACCAGTGAGTGGACAGCAGAAGCACCAATGAAGGGAAGGACAAAGAAGTCACATCCAGTGTGCAGCACACACTATGTGGTCATCAAGTGGTAGCAATTACTGGAATCACTGAACCAGAGCTTCCTGTGAAGCCTACACAACAGAGGTCAAACCACCGCCAGCACAGCCAGCAGCAGCACCTACACTGAATCCTGATAAGAACTGTTGGCAGCTTACGAAAAAAAGAAAGAAAGAAATCCAGTACTGGTAGGGTTGTGAAAAAATGAACCTTGAGGTTCATTAGTTCATTAATTGACCTTACCATCCTATCTGGTCAAAATTACTAATAAAATATTCTCCCCGCTCTATCCAGTAATTTGGTTGCTTGCATGTCAAAACTTATTAGCTTCAAATTAGAGCTCATAGTTTTAGGGAGAAAAAAAGAGTAGAAAACAGGGCAACGATGTTAAAGTGAATTCATGCAGAACCTGTCATCAAAGAAATCATTAACTTAAGCAGCAGCCTGTGGGAATAAAATGAGAGAGCTCCCTGAGCTGAGTGGACAGAGCATATATTAGCCCATGCTAAGAAGCCTTTTAGCCAAATGTCCTATTCCCACTTAGCAGAAGACAACGCAATGTTTTCCTGTTCCAATAAGCACAGCAGCATGCATGTGGAACAGGGAACAGGATGGGTAAATTTTGTCATGGCATCTTGGGCAACTGCTGTCCAACTGACTTTCAGGGCCACAGCCAGGTTGAACTATGAGACCTCTGTCAAGCCTAATGCAGTGGTTCCCTCTGATCGAGCCAAAGAGGACCAACCTAGAAGTCAGTCTCAGTCAGGGACATTTCTGGATGAAACACCTCCCCCTACCTCTGCATTTAATGGGAAAAGGAGAATTACTTGCTTAGAAAAAAAGCAGAATCTATCAGCATGTAATGAGATCCAGCATTACATAGGAACAAGGCTAATGTGTGAAAAGAGTGAGCACATTTCTTTAGGAACACACAGCTAAATTCTAGCTCAGCCTCACTGCACAGAAGAGCAAATGAGTGGAGAATGGAAACACTTGAAAATAAATGAATGGTCTCACTGTGTACCCTGACACACGCCACCTTTTTAGACTTGCAGAGTAGAGATGATGAGTGAGGGTAACTTTAGTGCACTCTTAGAAGGCTGCTTTCAAAACCATCATGTCTACAAGCAGGGAGAAATTCAGTTAGATTAACGGCGAGCTCACCTACTGCACATTCTTCAAGATACCAGGACACAAACGAGAATGAACATTTTTTGCTTTTGAGCTGATAACCGTTGAGCTTAAAATCCTATCATGAAAGAGAAACATAAAGAAGCAGGCCTAATTAAACTCTGTGTCTCAGGGCAGTAATTCTCATTCTTCCCCAACAGTTAAACAGGAATTAGGGGTTCAGTGAGTGACAACCTTTCATGGGCATATCCTGATGTTGTCAGAACCCTGCACCTGGTGGCAAAGGGAAACACAATAATAATCGGTCACCATCACGCCTACTTGAGTTAGCAATTACCACGTAGGTATAAATAAAATAGACCGTGGATGATGCACAATTTTGAGAGCCAAAGGTGAGGCATGGTCTTTTCCTTGTCAGAACATGTAAGAACAGAAGTAAAGGTGACATTATTATAGGGCTCATACTCAACCTACTATAATTGTTTTAAGTAGCTCTTTTGGAAATGCTAATATCTACCTCTCTCTTTTGCTGCAAATGAGCTATGTATCAAGTTTCTATGGTGCTCTCACTGCTCTGAGAGTGCACTTGACCAACGTGACCTGGAAGAGGGAGCATTTCTGACATTGACATTTACCAGAGTGGACCCTCAGAGGTTAGATGACAGGTTATTAAGAGATTGAAAGTCTCATCAACCTGGCTTTGCTTTTCAAACGTTTCCACATACCTGTGTATCTCCAGACTTGGGCGTGAGTGTGGGAGTGCTTTGGCTAAAAGAATCACCTGCACACATGTAGGTTCAATATGGGACCTACTTCTTGAGTTCACAGCTTCTAAATAAAGTAACAAGAAGGAGAAGAAGACTTTGCAAGTATGATTCTGTGTGTAGTTAAAAAAAATCCTATCTGATGAGGAAGAAAACAGAATCAAAGGTCTCCACTTCTGAGCATTTCTGAGTTTTCATACAGTAGTTCTGTCATGCCAACTTCCTTGTCAAGAATGGACTTGTAATATTAGGTGCCCTAGAGCAAAAATGAAAATATTAAGAGATTAAAGAGAAGCCAGACATCCTTAATCTGAGGCCAATGTACTAAGAAGTTACCTTGAACAATTACAAAATGCAAAGAATTGTGCAAAATGCAAAGAACTGTGCAAAATGCAAAGAATTGTACAAAATGCAAAGAATGCCTATTTCTTTTAAAGATGAGAGTAAACTAAAGCTTAGTTAAGTTACAACTCAGTGACTTAGGAACTGAACTGAAGTTAGGGTTTTGCTCTGAACAAAATAATTTATTTAAAGCCAATTAACAGTATAAACACGATTGGAGTGACTACTCAAATGCTTTCAAAACTATTTAGAAGTACCCATTTGTAACTAACTGACACAGTAATTACAAGCAGCACCCTACAGGTACTCTAGCCTTGAGAGCTTACTCATCATTTTATGGCTGAATCCATGAGAATTCAGATGGTGGAACCAGCTCCCATTGCCCACCTCTCAGAAGAACACCCAATGTCTGGGGTCAGGCTGGCCCACACAGGTGTGGGGAGGTGAAGAGACACAGAACTGGGGTTGTTCCCTTCTGTATCCCCTGCCACATACACACCCAGAAAAATCTTACACTCCTACATACAGCAACAACTTTGCTACTCACCCAGGCTTTCTAGTCGGGTTTGGCTTGTGAAATTCTTGGTGCAGCCATCCAGGGCCATCTCCCTCTTCCCGCCATGCCCCAGGACCAGTGAGTTTCCATTTCTGTCCACCTAGGAGCTGTCCATGACAAGCTCTGCCCACGGCTTTCCTTCATCCCTGCGACTACAGAGCAACACACCCTGGGGATCCTCTGGTCAGTGCTATCTCTTCTTCCATGCTTGTGTTTGAATGATGGAGAAAGCTCGGCACTCTGTTGCCTAACTCCGGCTTTCCCTGTTTTAAGCCAGGCTGCAGGACAGGCTATTTATCACGGTGCAGGACCAGGAGCCTACAGTGGCTCCCCATTTTCTACCGACTCAAGTGCCAGATCTGCTTCCCACGTCTCACCTCCACCTTCAGTGCCTGTCACCCGCTGCTGTGTGCCAGCAGGGAGCTTCGGCTCTGAGAGGCTGGCACCTTCACGGTCTCTCTAAGGCGAGGCTGCGTTCCACTTCTGGATGCGTGTGTTGAGCATATGTCTCTTTCCTTAACAGCCCTCTTCCCCGGCACCACTCTACCTAACCTTACCCATGCTGCCGGTTTATCTCAATGGACCTCCTCCATAAAGCTTCCCTGACCACTTCAGCCATCTCCGTGTAAAAGTCCCACAGATGTTACCAGGGGTCCCATACAATTCAACAGTTAGGTCTCCACACCCTATGCAGCTTTCTGGGACTTTCACATTTCAGTCGAGTCTCCCCAGCTGGCTGTGGGCTTTTTTATTTCAGTGATTATCCCTTTACAGTATTTTTTAATGCATCCCCACATGTTGGGATGTACTCAGTAAATACTCCAAAGACCTAGGATCATAGAATGTTAGAGCTAGAAGGGGGTCTTACTTAGCCTTTTCATTGTATAGATGAAGCAACTGAAATCTGCAGAAATTCACAATGAATTTTTGTCTGAAGAGAACCCAGGCCAACAATCCCCAGTTCAATGCTTTCACACTTCCAATCTGCACATTCACTTCAGTCTGTGTAAGGTCATTTAGTATCTTTGAACATAAACATTTTTCCTAAAAATAAATTCATGATTCTCACTTTCACTGCATTAGTTTGGGCTTTTAAAATTTATTATTATTATTTTTTTTGAGACAGAGTCTTGCTCTGTTGCCCAGGCTGGAGTGCAATGGTGCAATCTCAGCTCATTGCAAACTCCGCCTCCCAAATTCAAGCGATTCTCTGCCTCAGCCTCCCGAGTAGCTGGGATTACAGGCACCCACCATCACGCCTAGCTAATTTTTGAATTTTAGTAGAGATGGGGGTTTCACCATGTTGGCTAGGCTGGTCTCTAACTCCTGAGCTCAGGTGATCTGCCCGCCTTGGCCTCCCAAAGTGCTGGGATTACAGGCATGAACCACCATATCTAGCCAACTTTTTAAATTTTTAAAATTCTTTTGTACTTTAGGTTCAGGGGTACCTGTGCAGGTGTGTTACTTGGGTATGTTGCGTTATGGTGAGGTCTGGGCTTCTCATGAACTCACCACTCAAATAGTTAACATAGGACCTGATGGGTAGTTTCTCGACCCTGACCCTCCTTCCGCCCTTCCCTCTTTTGGATTCTCCAATACCTACTGTTCCATCTTCGAGGGTTGGGCTTTTCAATAGTATTAATTCAGTGTGATATCACTGATAACAATTTGATTTGCCAGCTCCATTCCCCAAGCCAGTGACGGTTGTGAGGAAATGCTCCTGTGAAATGGCACTGCCCTTAGCTGGGTTTGTGTAGAGACCGGGACACTGAAGACAGACAGAACAAATTCCAAGGACACACACACTCCACCATCACTGGGTCAATGCAACACAGCCCAGACATCTGAGTATAGATGACTGACACATGTCAACGCACAAAACATAGTTCTGAGTGAAGCGAAAGAGAAAATCTAGACAGGCAAGTTCAGGTGCCAAACATGTCTTTTTAGCCTCATTCAGATTACAAATAACAGGTGTTCCACCAGAGTTGCTGAAAGAGCAAACATCGCTTTAGGTCATGTCCCATCAACTACTAACAGAAATTTGCTTTTTTGTGCTCCCCAACTTTCTTAAAATTTTAGGTTTTTTTCTTTCTCCCATCTGGGTTGGTTGGATTTTCAAACATCAGCTGCTCTGCGGCGGAGGGGAGGGTGAGATGGGAGTAGCAGTGGATGACAGATTGTGGATCCACACAGCAGCGCTCTTCCCTGCTGTTTGGAGGTGCGAAACGGCTCAGCTCATCCGCACCCGCCCACCCTCCCACTGCGAGGTGCATCTGCTGGAACTGGCCCGTGGGCGACAGACTGTTTTTCTGAGATGGCTCGTGTCAGAGCATTGGGTGGCAGGTAGGTAGCGACGTGGGCGCTTTGCTACTCAGAATTTCTGAGTCAGAATTTCTGAGTCAGTCTGACACGTAGGCAGCTGCGGAACAGGCTCTCCAGGTTCTTTAATTAACTTAATCCATCTAACCATGGTCTTTAAATAATTAAGTGCCTTGGTAACCCGTGTTCAAACATTTGAAGAATGTTAGTTACCACCATGTTTCAACCTTTCAATTCTAGTTTAAAACACCTTATTTTTCTTCTTGTTGTTTATAAGCTGTGACTTCTTAAAAAATACAGTATTTGAGGGAAAAAAAGAAGATGTTTAGATGACCAATAATGAGCACGGAGCCAGCCCTGTTATACTCATGGGAACATTTCAAACAGTAAAGCAACAATGCAGTAAAAATGTAAATCACTCAGGCGTTTTTCTGAGAGTCACACGAAAATCCTCCCATCATTACAAACTGTCAAAATCGTCAATGTGTTTATTTGAACCTGACATACTCCTATAATGTTTAGATTGTTTGTGGAAAAAAAATCATGTTTTACTTACTTACTTCCTAAAAACAGAAACCACCTAGATTCATTCTTTGGTGCCTTTATTTAATATTAGCTACTCCTTAAAAGTGATATTTATTTATTCTTTGAATTACATAAAATATAATTTTTATTAAACTATTATATCAAATACTAAATATCATACTGTTAATTTTAAGAAAATATGAAGCAAATACTTCTTTTGGGGGCTTTTTTTTTTTTCAGTTTCCCAAACAACCTTTTGTAATATTAAATCAGAAAACAATATTACAGTTTAGGTACTCTTTCTTAGCCTGGAAGTATTTAACACTGTTGTTAAATGTATTCATTAAATGGCATATCAGCCCGGGGAATTCACATTCTCAATCTGAATGACTCCTTCTTTCTTTTCTACTTACTGACATTCTATTTCTCCTTCAAGGTCAAAATCAGATATCACCCCCAAAAGCCTTCTTCAGCCTCTGCAGTGAGTTAATCGATGTGCGTGATCCAGCATGACACCATGGCAAGCTGTACCAACAGAAGGCACTGTTACCTACACTCCAAGTGTGGCCCTCATCACGCCCCATTAGGGTTTACTCTGTGCCTCATGTAGATAGATCCTCCTGGACACCCAAAAGGGATCTCAAGTTCAGCAGGTTCCGGACCCGGCTCCAGATTCTTTATCCAGCACCTCTCCTTCCATGGCCTTCCTTTGGTCTATAAAGAAGAACCACATTGCCAGAGGCTCAGGCCAGAAACCCTGGGGTCATTCTTCACTCTTCTTTTTTTTACCCCTCACATCCAATCTATCAGCAAAGCCAGATGGTTTGGCCAACAATATGAATCCAGAATCTGACCACTTCTCATTACCACTTTTCTCAGCCACCAACAGGCATCGGTGGTCCAATGACCCCCTGGGTCATCGGAAGAGCCTCCTTTTACGTCTCAGCCTCAGCCTTGCCCTCCTACACCAGCCAGAGTGAACACATTGGAAGAGTCAGTCAGATTGTGTCAACCCTTTGCTCAAAATCTCCCGGTGCTTTTCCCCTAGCTCAGATAAAAGCCAGATGCTTTGCAGTGGCCTGGGACATCCTACAACATCTGCCCCCTCCCCTTCTTCCTGACCTCATCACTCCCCTCTTACTCAGCTCCAGCCACAGTCACTTTCTAGCTGCACCTCCAATAGAAGCCTTTGTTCTGGAACACAGCTTCCCAGAAAACTGCATAATGCACTCCCTGCCTCCTCTAACTCTTTATGTAAGTGCCATCTTCTCGGTAAGGCCTTCACGGACAACTTTATGGACGACTGCAATCCTGGACTCCGCCCCCTTCACCACAGACTAATCACACACTCCCTATCTCCTTTGCTCTGCTGTGTTGCTCCCGAGCACCTATCACCACCTAACACCCTGGACATTTCCCTTAGTTATCTCCTTGTTCATGCTGGAGCTCAGAAAATGATAACCCAAAATGAAGGTCCCAGAAGCAAAAATTTTTCTCTGATCTTCTCCTGCCCTCCTATCTCTCACCCCTCATCCTCCCCCAAGGCTAGCCATAAAATCTGGAATACCTCTTCCCCAAGGTGGATCCTAGAAACCAGAACCATTTTCCCCAAAGCCAGCCATAAAACCAAAAAATACTCCTCTAACTTCTCCTCCACCTTTCTATGTAAAACTGGCCACTGAAATTATATGACCCACCTTGTTTGACTGTAGGTCATAAGAATCCTCATTCCAGAGAGGGTGCTGCCCCACACCCAGGAGGAAGGAATGCTGCTCAGAGAGACCGAGAAGATTCTAGATAGGCCTTGCTGGGCCTCCCCACTCAGTCTTGGAAGAATTAGATCATTCCCTTTCGGTCCAATCACATTTTTTTACACACCTGTTTATCCTTTGTTGAACTTAAGCATAAAAGTGAATGGTTTCCCCTGTATTTTTGGGTCTTTATTCTGAAGGCTCCCATGTCACATAAACTATGATCAAGCAACTGTATATGCCTTTTCTCCTATTAATCTGCCTTTTATCAGTTGATTTTCAGTGAACTTTCAGAGGGTGAAGGAAAAGTTTTCTCTTGGCCTCTACAATTGTATCTCCCACCCCAACCCAGACTGACACATCCAGGAGGACAAAAGTGATTTTTGTTTTTGTTCCCTGCCATATCCCTAAGTGCCTGTAGTAGCACCTGGTCAACCCAAGTGCTCCACAAACACTCACTGAAGAATGAATGCCTCTCTTCTCTTTAGATCACTTAGGGCCTTTTGTGGTGCACTGAGTACACATGAGGCCCCTCAGATATCACTGCTCTTATATGAATAGCTTCAGAACCCATTTGGCAATGCAGGCCTCTGTTTCCTCATCTAAGAATAAAGTTATATCTAAGGTCTCTTGAGTAGAAGTAACATCTTGAGAACCTTCTTCATTTTTCAGAAAAGGACACAGATTCAGACACATGAAGAACTGTGCCTTAAGATGCTCCTTTTAAGCACCTGTTGAGTGCTAGGGATGCCAAGTGAGGCCAAGACAAGTGCCATGGCAACTAGGTGCCAGGTGAGGCCAGGTGAAGACAAATGTTATGGGAACCAGCAGGTAGAAAGCTAAGTGCTGTGGAGAAACAGCAGGAAGGGGTCTGGGACAACAGAACCTGAAAAGAACCTGCTTCTCAGTAGCCCCAAGTCCTGTGTGTGCCTGGCTCAGCACGTCCTGGGGAGCACACTTTGCTGGAGTAAGGCACTTCTGCTACCTCCCTCCTCAGTGCAACTTCCACTAAAGACTCTTCAGACTCTATTCAGATGAAATGATGAAATGATGAAACCGGTGACCGAATAAGCCCCAAGAGGCTTCAGTGAAGCAGAGTGAATAGGGGACTGGGGCATCAACTTGAGTAAATAGCTTAACTCAGGTCACAGAATCCCCCACATAACAAGGGATGACCATAACAACTGGAGTCTCCAACTCCAACTCCAACTCTATTGATCATACTCAGAGAGATGAAAACTAACATGTTTTACTCTCTAAATCCCTTAGAAACATTCTACCTGCTTTTGTTACGTTTTTTGATTCGAATAGTTTTAGGTTTACTTTCTTTTTTTGAAAGAAAGCTTTTTGGCAGGGGCGGTGGCTCACACCTGTAATCCCAGCACTTTGGGAGGCTGAGGTGGACTACTTGAGGTCAGGAGTTCAAGACCAGCATGGCCAACATGGCAAAACCCTGTCCCTACTAAAAATACAAAAGCTAGCCGGGCGTGGAGGCATGCACCTGTGGTCCCAGGTATGCAGGAGGCTGAGGCAGGAGAATCGCTCGAACCCGGGAGGTGGAGGTTGCAGTGAGCTGAGATTGCGCCAGTGCACTCCAGCCTGGGTGACAGAGTGAGACTCCATCTCAATAACAAAAAACAAAAGGTTTCTTTCTTCTTTTTAAAACTGACACATAATAATTTTACACAGTGATACCTCAATACATATAATATACAGTGATCAGATCAGGGTAATTACCATATCCATCATCTCAAATGTTTATCATTTCTTTGTGTTGGGAACATTTAATACCTTCCTTTCAGCGACTTGAAACTATATTTTACTGTTAACTGTAGTCATTCTACAGTGGTATAGACAACCAGAACTTATTCTGCCTATCTAGCTGTAGTTTCGTATCCTGTAACAAATCTCTCCCCATCCCCCCTCTCTGTACCCTTCCCAGATGCTAGTATGCTTGGTTTACTTTTTACTTCATAAAGCCAATCTTTTATTTTTCTTGCTAACCATTTCCATTTGTTTTTGTTATCTTCCATTGTTTCTTTTTGAAAAGATAATCTCAGAAGTTAGTACATTAGAAAAACTGTTTGAGATTAACTTTCTTTTTAGCTTCCACATGAGTGAGAACATGTTGTATTTAACACTCTGTGCCTGACTTTCTGTCCTCTGAATGCCCCAGCCATGATTTCACCAACTCTCTCTGAGTCCCCTGGGAGCTTTCTGTCTAAAAGCCCTTCCATGCGTACTAACACCTGAGTCTCAGAGGCAGCAGCGGGCAGGCTTTTATTTCACAAAGTATGTCAATCCCAGTCAGAGGAGCTAATGCAAAAAGTTAGACTCTGATTTGGGATCAAGCAGATGGTAGGAAATTAAAAACACTATCAATGTCTAACCTAAGCCAATTAATCTGGTCAACATAACAATCAACTGTTTCATAAATTGAAGAAGGCAAACATGACACCAGTAGAAAGTCACAGATAAGCCCTTCTGGTCTGATTCAAGTTTAGGGAGATAATCCCACAGTCCTTTCAGGTGCACAAACTCTATACCTCCATCTCCTCATTCTCTCTCTTCCTCCATTCAGCCTCAGATCAGGGTTATCACCTTGCAGTATGCTGCTGACAGAGAGCGGACTACCAACTTTGAGGATCGGACAAAAAATAAGGGATCTATGCAGAAGAAACAAAGAAAGTTGGAGTACAAACTGAGTCTAGGAGATAGAAGGATCATGGGAGACAATAAAACACCCCAAAAGTTGCCTGCTTTCCAATAAAGGGACAACCTTTATCTCCTGCCATGAATAAGCCACCTGGGCATGACACAGTCAGTGGAGAACTTCAGCACCTTAGTATTTCACAGATTTGTCAATAATACAATTGGAAGATGTCTTTGGAGAATAAAACCCAGCACAGTGCAACTCTGTGTATGTCAGAGTGTTTGAGGCAGATGAGATTTCTGTCCCTGAAACCAACCTTGTAGTAAGCTGAACCATGTGGAATTGCCATTTTTATGGGTCAAAACAATTGAGGGTCAGCAATTCACATGCTCCAAAGACAACAAACACTCACACACAGCAACGGTCCAATGAGCAAGGTCATAAAACAACTTGTTCTGAAAGCATCAGAGTTCCCATTAGGGTACTGGTTCAATCAAAGATTCTGTTTTTGGTAGGACTTATGGTTATGTCATAAAAGCAAAGACATCATTTCTTCCAAGTTATTGATAATAGTAGCAGTATCTTTCAGGGGCTATAGAATGACACTCACACACAGCAACAGTCCAATGAGCAATGTCATAAAACAACTTGTTCTGAAAGCACCGGAGTTCCCATTAGGTTACTGGTTCAATCAAAGATTCTCTCTTTGATAGGTCTTACAGTTATGTCATAAAAGATCATTTCTTCCAAGTTAATGATAATAGTAGCAGTATCTTCCAGGGGCTATAAAATAGGCATAGATAACAACAAATTTGTAATTTAAAAAAAAATCCAAACCTTCAAAATACTAAAAACTGATATGTTTTATAGGCAGATATGAGTTCACAGATTTAAACACTAAGTATCTGTTCTCTTTGACCATTATTGGGTGGAAATGTTTCTAGAATTTATTATATACTTCCCTGCCTTCTTAGGTAGAAGCATGCTGAGATATTTTTCTTGATGATTCAAGGACGTCGATTACTATGTTATGCCCTAAAACCATGATGCCCCATTCGGGTATATAAAATTGTTGCAAGACTAAAGACTTACAGATTCGTCTCTTGTCCTCCACTATTTGCGTGGTTTTTGTGCAACTAAATAAAACCTATTATGTACCTCTATATTAGTTTGCTAGGGCTGCCTTAACAAAATACCACAAGCAGGTGGCTTAAACAACAGAAATTTATTTTCTCAAAGTTACGGAGGCTTCACGTTCAATATCAATGTGTCTATAGGCTTCATTTCTTTTGAGGCCTCTCTCTTGGCTTGCAGATGGCCACCTTCTCACTGTGGTCTCATTTTAACTTAATCACCCCCTTAAAGATGTTGCCTATAAATACAGTCACATTTTGAAATATTGAGGTTAGAACTTCGACATAAGAACTTGAGGGAGATTATCCGGCCCATAACAAGCTCCTATGCCCAGATGTTTTATCAAAGCTCAGGTTCTTAGATATACCTGCGTTCAAATCAAGACCAAGTCACTTCCAGCTTTGGGACCTAGGTAGAGAAGTTGTTCAACCTAAATTTCCGTTTCATCCTCTGTAAAGTAAGGCAATGATACCTACATCTCATCAGTTTATTGCAATGCATGGAAAAGAATGTGTATAAACAATTGCCTGGCACATATAAAGGGTTCAATAAATATGTTATTTTAAAATAAAATTTTAGTTTGTAATTTTTAAACTATCTTTTTATAACCTGCCATGTATACTTCCCCATAGCTGTGCCTTTCCCTTTGTAATCTATTATATTACAGGCTGGAAAACCAGATAATTAAACTTCTAGAATTAAATGTGAAGGCTCAAAATCAAGACCTGTGAATACAGAGCACAAACATCAGAATATGGGATTTTGGATCTCTCTTGTGGCGGATACAGAGTTTGCTTGTTTAATTTTATGTAAATTCTATAGTAGAGCTAATATAGTATTTATTGTACATTTTAGATAAGATAATCACAATGTGAAGTGTAGCTTGTCATCATTAAAGAAAAAAAAAGCAGTGACATAAATTGGACGGTAAGTAAGTGACATCTGAAATAAACATTTGCTTTGAAAGTGGTCAGTGGTGATACATAATTTATTCAATGTTGCATACCACTTAAAACAACAGCATAAAGAAGGTTGAGAAGCTGAACTTTCTTATACAAAGTTTCCCAAAAGGAAGTGAAATACTCAGAATACTCTTAGCATACCTTTCAAGTATCATTCTGAAGCCCATGTCAGCAAACTTTTTTTGTCAGACAGTAAATATTTTAGGTTTTGTGGCCACATGGTTTCTGTTCAACTATTCAACTCTGCCACCTCAGCCAGAAAGCAGTCATAAATGATACAGGAACAAACAGGTGTGGCTGCACACCAATAAAACTGTGTTTATGGACAATGAAATTTGATTTTCATAAAACTTGACTGTGTCAGAAAATATTATTTTTCTTTTTTTTTGACTCAATCATTTGAAAATATAAAGCCATTCTTAGATCAGGCAGCACAAAAACACATGGTGGGCCAGATTAGGTCCGGGGGCCCTAGTTTAGTCTCGCTCTGTTGCCCAGGTTGGTGTGCAGTGGTGTGATCTTGGCTCACTGCAACCTCCGCCTCCTGGGTTCAAGCAATTCTCCTGCCTCAGCCTCCCGAGTAGCTGGGGTTAAGGCATGGAACACCACACTCAGCTAATTTTGGTATTTTTAGTACAGACGGGGTTTCACCATGTTGGCCAGGCTGGTCTTGAACTCCTGACCTCATGATCCACCTGGCTCGGCTTCCCAAAGTGCTGGAATTACAAGCATAAGCCACCATGTCTGGCCCACTTCATTCTATTCTAAAAACTCAACAAATATTTGTTGATGGTAACACATTTGTACTACTGAAAATAATTTGAAAACTAAGGATCAGTCCAGCATCCCCCATTGCCTCTTCCCATCTTCTTTATTTGAAAACTACCTATTTATTTGAAAACTACCTATGTTGTAGTAGCTCCCTACCCGCCTTAATCAAAAGCCACTGTACACCAAGCCCAATTAAGTTCACTTACTGAACACTTTCAATAGAGTTTCAATGCATCTCTTCATAAATAGGAATAAAGCAGTGTCCTGAATAAAGGCACCAGGGCTACCAATGACAGGAACAGGGGCCAGGCGTGGTGGCTCATGCCTGTAATCCCACACTTTGAGAGGCTGAGGTGGGAGATGGCTTAAGGCAACAAGTTTGAGACCAACCCAGGCAACAAAGCAAGACCACCCTCTCTAAAGAAAAATTAAAAAATTGGCCAGGTGCGGTGGTGCACACCTGTAGTCCCAGCTCCTCAGGAGGCTGAAGTGGGAGGATCAACTGAGCCTGGGAGTTAGAGGCTGAAGTGACCCATGATGGTGCCACTGCATTCCAGACTGAGTGAGAGAGCAAGACTATATCTCCAAAAGTAAAAAGGAACAGGAACTGGGCTGTCATGTGGATCCCATATTTACAAAGCAGCAAAAGGTACTAAAAGTTTGTATACTGCATGAATACAAAAATTGTACTTCTTTTTTTTTTTTTAAGATGAAGTCTTGCTCTGTTGTCAAGCTGGAGTACAGTGGTGCGATGTCGGCTTACTGCAACCTCCGCCTCCCGGGTTCAAGCCATTATCCTCCTTCAGCCTCCTGAGTAGCTGGGACTACTGGCATGTACCACCACGCCCAGCTAATTTTTGTAATTTCAATAGAGACCATGTTGGCCAGGATGGTCTCCATCTCTTGACCTCGTGATCTGCCCCGCCTCAGCCTCCGAAAGTGCTGGGATTACAGGTGTGAGCCACCGCGCCCGGCCAAAAACTGTATTTTTACCAAACAGTTGTCACAACATGGCCTTGCTTTGGGGAATGAATAAAGAAGTAAACTTTAGTAAATCAACATCACAAGTTGTTCTTAAGGATGAATGACACTGTCCAACGTTTTAGACGGTTACCAAAGTTTAATAATTATTTCTTACTCCCCAGATACCACCTGGACAGTATTTTATCAATCCTTGAAAAAAGGAAAAAAAAAAAAAAAAAAAAAACCCACAGCATAAAAGTTCTGTGGGAAATTCTGCAGTCTATAATACCTACTTCTTTTTTTTTTTTTTTTTTTTGTATACAACTCTTCTTTCGGAAAAGCTCAAAACTGTATTGCACTCTTCCCCTCGTTCTCATGTGATTCCTATGCAGACGTTGCTGTATCTTTTAGAATGAAGGGTGATGGAGTTCAGGGCATGTGACCCCCAAACAGGGCACCTCAGCATTTGAGAAAACAGCAGAAGCAGGAAAGTCATTTTCACCTTCCTCTCAACCTTCTCCCTTAAAGCTCTGCCTTTCCTTTGAAGAAGACCGTCATTACAAGGGTCTATACCTTGAGAAAAGGAATACCCTATCCTTGAAGACACAGAGATGCCAAGGAAAATCTGAACAAATAAGCCTTACTAAATTCCTCCAGTTTATTAGCTTTTTAGATCATATCTTCCTTTTTTTTTTTTTTTTCCCTCCAAGACAGACTCTTGTTCTGTTGCCCAGGCTGGAGCACAGTGGCTCAATCACAGCTCACTGCAGCCTCAAACTCCTGGGCTCAAGCAATCCTTCTGCCTCAGCCTTCTAAGTAGCTGGGACTACAGGCACACGCCATCATTCTGGGCTAATTTTTTAAACAAGGTCTCACTCTTATTGCCCAGGCTAGAGTGCAATGGTGCAATTACAGCTCACTGCAGTCTTGAACTCCTGAGCTCAAGCAATCCTCCTGCCTTGGCCTCTCAAAATGCTGGGAGTACCTGTGTGAGCCACCGTGCTCAGCCAGATCATATCCTTTTGTTCTTCAAGCATTCACCTACACAACTGTCCCTAAAAATACATAAGCTTCCCTGTTTCTTTGGGTCTTCATTTCTAAAGGCGTCTATGTCATCTAAAACTTACATTAACTAAATGTGTGTGCTTTCATCCTGTTAATTTGTATTTTATTATAAGTTCCCCAGCCATGAACCTTACGATGAGTGAGAAATCTTTTCTTCCCTACAAAGGGAAATAAAGAGATGTTAAATTGTTTGCTAGAAATAATTCAGAGTCTTTGGCAAAGCCCAGAATGAGAAGAATATTGCTGAATTACCAACGTAAGCCTTCTTCCAAATAGACCATGAAGACTTTACTCAGTTCCTTCCAGAAATGGAAGTCAGTACATTCTGGGGTGAGAAGATTCTGACATAAATGCACTCATGGGCCTGTGTTACAATGATGACTACCAATAACAGCATCTTCATAATGCTCATTGTTAGCATTCTGGATAAGTCAAAGATGGACTGTACTGATTAATTGGGTAACAATTATTTCAGTGAGTTGCCATCAAAAGAACTAGAAGTGTTAAGAAAAGAAAAGAAAAAAAAAAAGCACAACATGTCTAATACCCACCCAGAAAAAGAAAAGGGATTGCAATTCATTTTATTTCGTTGGCGCTTTTCCAGAAAATATTTTCCTAGTAATGAAGCACACCAGCTTTACTCTAAAAAATTGTCTGTTTCCAGCAAGCAATTTAAAATATTGTTTGTTTCCAGCAAACAATTTAACATCTCTTTATTTCCCCTTATAGGGAAGAAAAGATTTCTCACCCATTATAAGATTCATGGCCAGGGCACCTACGATAATTTGAAGACTTTAAAAAACATCCAGTGAATCAAATAATGGGTAATTATAATTTTGAAACCTTAAGAAATATCAAATGTGTCAGATAATGGGACAGTACAAAGCCAACAGAACAGTATTTTTTTATTTAGAATAGTTGTATTCATCTAGCAAGAATTCATTGATCTGCTAACTTTACAAACCAAGAGGCACCTTTTTCATTTAGTTTATCCTTAAATGCCCCTTGCACTGATTTCCTAAATGAACACTTGTTTTGCATGAATACAGACTTTCTTAGGAACTACAAAGCAATCTGAACACCAATAATAAGACGTCTATTCCCACCCCACCCCTGTCTTAAACAGAAACTACAACGTTTTCTAATTCTCTCCTGGGTAGAATATCTCATCTATACAAGATTATAAACAATTTTTAGTATTTAGTTAGGCAATACGATGTTAAGACTATACATGAGTCATGAAAAATCCCACCCAGAAAAAAGCAAAGCTTTTTCCTCGGAACTGTTCTTATTCTTGTTCTATCCTCACAATATCATTAGTAAGAAAACACCACACACTATAATCATCCTTTGAAATGTTTACCCAACATTGTGACCCAGTTGTAAACTCTGTAGCCCCGTGGAAACACTTACTTCTGGGAAGAATGAATGACTCTTAATATAGCACAAATGTACTCCAAAGGAAAGGCATGGTGACTTCTAAATGATCTGAGGAACAGAGAGCTAGGTAAAGACAATGGAGGCAGAGTTACCGAAAGAAAAATTAAATTGTATTGGCAAGGGAAAAGGCATTCTTTGGAAAGTGAGATAACAGGTCTGTCTTGTCGAGCGCTACATTTAACACAGTTTTTCAGATCTCACAATACAAGCTAGAATTCCACTTCTGTTTATTTCAGGGTAGATTTACATCGGTTTACTAACTCACCCCAGACCTCTGAATAATTGTTTCATGTGAGCTACATGAATAGTGTATTATTACTCATTACCAAGTCATTACCAAGACAATCAACAAGATATAGCCCAAAGGGAATTATACACAATAATTTGGATGGTGGAGAGGGGGTGGGGAGGAAAGAAGAGTTGGGAGTCACACAAAGGGACGTGATTCACCTGTAAACGTTGAGGGTAGGGGGTTATAAAGTGTTCCTGGCAGAGAAACCACAAGGCCCAGGTTCCAGGACGACACTGGTAAGTAGGAAGTGTGTGACCTTGTGCATGACCAGATGGATTGTTTCGAAGATTGGATCTCATAGATCAAAAGAAGGGACTGTGCTGAACGCTCTTTGAGATTCCTCCCACTGTCCAAATACCAAATGATATCTCCACTCAGGGTATGCGCCTTACTAGGTCCGGCTGGGAAAATTCGGCCTTCATTCATCTAATCTGGCACAGTGACCGAGCCCTGGGGCATGCGCCCGGCCTCATCCTTCTCCATGGCCGGGCGCCCCGCGGGCGAGTCGTGCGGGGACGTGGCGCTTTAAAGTTTATGAGAAGCCTCGCACACCTCAAGTTGAAGGAACTGCTGAATCAGGGTGCCCCCATTTAGTCAGATCTTAGGCAATCCTATGGTTCCTTTACTCTCCCTCACCCTTCCTCCTACTCTGAAAAGAAACCAGATCGGCCTGTCCGCCCAGAGGTCACCTGGGAAGAGCAGAGTGATGTCACTCGGCTACCCCCAAAACTGCCTCCAAGGTACAAAAGAGCTGGAATATCTGTGCACGGTCCAAAAGGACGGCAGACTCAGGAAGGTGACTCTTTAGAAGGTATTATTACTAGACTGCACACTCGGCCTCTGGGATGGGGTGAGGAGGAAGGTGGTGAGTTCCATCATCCCGCTGCCTTGCTGCCCGGCGGCCAGGTGCTGCTACACATTCCAACCCGACCTTTTGGCTTAGGGGACTGCGAAAAAAGAACTCAAGCGGAGGAAGCACCTGCAGCCACCCAGGCCGGAGTTAGGGAACACTTCCCCAGAGTTACGTACTGCAACAACCAAGCCACGTCTGGAGCCACCTCTCTGGCTTCCGGCTCCGCAGGGCTTGCCCTCCCCGAGTCACCGCGGCAGGGGCCGGGGGCGCCGAGATGAAAGGGGAAGGTCGGAGGGTCGAGAGCACAGTGAGGGGAGGCGGGTTGGAGGCGCCGGGATGGCAAAAGGTGGGGGGTGGATTGGGAGGGTCAGAGGGGCCTGGGGCGCCAGGGCCGGGGTGTGTGAGGTGTGCGCGAGGTGGCCAGGGGGCGCGCAGGATACCCTACCTGTGGTGGAGAGCACGGTGCTGGCGAAGAAGAGCGCGGAGGTGAAGTCCCAGTTCCAGTTTCCCGAGGCGTTGCTGAGCACCGACACGCCGTAGTTGCTGGCCTCCAGCACCCGGCCCAGGAACTGCTCGAGCTGCTGCTCGGACAGGCACTCGTGCTCCTCCAAGAAGCGCCGCTTCAGCTTGCGCAGCTCCTGGCGCAGCAGGTCCTCGTAGGGCAGCTCCACTGAGGAGAAGACCACGGCGCCGAAGACCAGGTACAGCAGGTAGCCGAGCACCAGGAAGCCGAAGCACCAGGCCGAGCGGTGCCGCTCCACCAGGCGCACGCACGAGCTGCCCGCCAGGGACTGCAGCATCTTCTCCACC
>NW_012103699.1:2221433-2234462 GCF_000951045.1 Mandrillus leucophaeus
CCCGACCGCCACCACCTCCTCCCGCTCCCTCCCTCCTTGGGTCCGGGAGCCAACCTCGAGCGGAGAGCGCGCGGCGTGTGTGTGTGTGAGTGTGTGTGTGTGTGTGTGTGTGAGAGAGAGAGAGAGAGATCGCGCGCGTGTAGTGGGGGCCGCCTTTGGGCAATGCGCTGCCAGTCCAAGCCCCCTGTCCGAGCTACTCCTGTTTCCCACTTATTTTCTCCTCATCGAAGCCACTATTACAAAACAGCAAGCGCTGAAATACTTTCCTTCTTTGTCTTATTGGCCTAAGGATTGAGCGATCTGGTGCCAGTAATGATGGTGAAAATACCAGAACCTCGGAGTTGGAAGGCACCTTGAATCAGTCTCCTCTCTCCCACCCATCCCCCTCACAAAGAGGACTTGAGGGAAAAGGAGAGTCTCAGAGAAGTCCTATTTCTGAGTTCAAATTTTCTAAAACGTGACCTTAGGTTTTATGATGAAAAAACATCCCAAATGTGTCAACTACCAGAAGAAACTGAGCTTTCCCAAGTGTCACTTCTTTTTAAAGTGACAAAAATGTGGACAAGGGTCGGCGAGCTGCCTGATTGTGGATGAACATAAAACTGGTACACCCTTTCTGGAAAGGCAGTTTAGCAATACGTCTCAAGAACCTTGAAAGTGTTTATTTGTTCTGATTCAGTGATATGTCCTAAGAAAAAAACAGACACTTACTTACAAAGACTGTTCATAGACGTATCTATATATACATGCATGTAGTTGTATAACATAGTGCATACACATGTGAGACACACACACACACACACACAGTAGAGATGAAATAATGAAGACTCAGAACAATCTAAATATTCCAAAATAGAGAATGGTTAAATAAGTTATGTCATCTCTACAGCATGGATACCACATAGACATTAAACACATTAAAGATGTGTCTAAAGACTATTGAAGCAAAACTGTGTAGAGTCTCAGATATGTAAAATATTTGTATTTTGTTACAAAATAAAACGACATCTGCATTATTAATCAACTAATTCCTAGTTAAAAAACTAATTCCTGGCAGTTGTCTTTGGGTAATAGTGGAGTATATAGATGACTTTCCTTTCTTGTACCTTTTAATATTTTTCAAATTTTCTACAGTGGATATATATTATTTTTGTAATCAGGAAAAACATTTAGAGCAAACAAACTGAATTGTACAATTAATCATTCCAACACCCACCTGAACATTTGTCTACTTTACTGAAGTTCTCTAAACAAGTCATATTTTGTATTTTCATAGAAACTCATGCACATGTCTAACATATGTATCAGTGATTTTTCACTTTTAGTCAATAGCCTTACCTCCTACATTACTCAAAAGATTGAAGCCAGCCCTCCACTTCACTTCTCTGTACTTCAGAATTTACTCATCACTAATCCATTTCTTCCTTTTGCTCTTACCCCCAAGGAAAAATGCACCTCCTTATTTTCAAGGTGGAAGGAAGCACTCACCACTCACAGTCCTTCCGCCTCTGGGAACCCTCCCCCATCAGCAAGGGCCCTACTCTTTTAGGACTTGGATTCCTCCTTCTCCCTCAAGTCTCCATCCTGCAATGCCCTTCCCTGTCCTGCTCTGTAACCCTTGCTTGCCCTATCCTATTCTTGATCTTTGCCTATTTGCCCTGTTCAAAGACCTCTTCATTTCTGAGGCTACCCGCCGATGTAGCAGACCCTCAGAATTCTCCTCCTGCCTCTCATGAGCATTTTTCACCCTATGTCTCTGCTCACCTGATTCCTGCTGCTTGGACAGTTCCTCTTCCATCTTCATCTGTAACATAGTTTATATCCTTCAGGACCTGGCTCACTCATGAAACGTCTGATGCCCCCACAGGATGTGAGTTCCTCTTCCCAAGCCATACAACCCTTTGAATGCCAGATTGTGTGGGGTACTTGTGATGAACTGCAGGTGTAGGTGTGGTTATATCATCACACTCAAATATACATACATGTATATGGCAGCTTTGAAATATGGTCGCAAATTCTTTGACAGTCCCTCACCAAAAGGTAGGGTTTGTGTCCCCTATCCTTGAAACTTGTGACTACTTCAACCAACAGAGCATATCAGAGATGATACTAGGCAATTTCCAAGGCTAGATGATAAAAGGCCAGCAGCCTCCAACTTTGTTCACTGCAACACTCCTCTCTTGGAGCCCTGAGCCATCACATAAGATGTCTGATTAACTTGAGGCTGCCATGCTGGCGAGGCCACATGTAGGTGTTTCAACTGACAGCCTAGTGGAGCCCAGCTTCCTTATTCTCACCAAGACACCAGATAGATGAGTGCAGCCATCTTCAACTCTCAAACCAGGGCATCCACCTGCTGAATGCCACCGGGTATCTTACCTCTGTCTATCTACCCAGGAACAGAACTCCCAGCTGAGCTCTGCCTGAATCCTGAGGTATCATCAGATGGCTGTCTTAAGCCATTGAGATTTTGGCTAGCTTGTTATACAATAATAGATAACTAGAACAACATGCATCTTGACTACATGGAATTTTAACAATTATTATTAGAAGTTTTCTTCCGAGAAATTTGCCATTTTCTCCATAGTTCACTTCTCTGGCTGAGACTCTGTCCCAGTTCTACATCACAACTAGGCCAAGGATACCAAATATTTTTAAATCATGTGATCCTCAGACTACAAGTAGAAACTGGAAATATCATGGAAGTGGTCTGATGGGGGCATAGATCCGATCCTGCAGGGCAGGATAGGTTGAGTGGAGCCTGGATGTGGGGCTGGGAAATGCAAAGACTTCTGTGGTTCTGGCTCTCTGAGTTGACAGGAATCCCGATAATACAGGTTGGCTGCCTGCCTTCCTCGTCCTGGGCCACTGCCCTAGACAGATGCTCCTGTCTTCAAAGAAGTTAGCAATCTCAGAAATGTTAGATTTTTTTCTTTTAAAGTTTGAAATCTTTACCCCACATGATTTGTGTGTACCTCACTGCTGACTAGCTACTTCTCTCTGGACCTCCCAACACAGATTAAAGGTACCATACAGGCTGACATTTCTGCTGACTCACCCCCACCTAGCATGCCACACGCTATCTCCAAGCATGTTTTAGAAGAGAATGGGAATATGGAAGAAAACTCAGAGAAGAGTACAGAGATACAAAAGAGGGGAACAAGGGGAGTAGGAGTAGGGGAGTGAAGAGAGTGGGGGAAGAGGCCATGGCTCCTTTCTGCTTCCTGCATCAGTGTTCCCTCTAACCGACATAATTTGTGAACTGGTGACCATGCTTTCTGAGAAACAAACTTTGAGCTTGGCACAGAGTCTTGCAAGTTAATCGGATGTAGAGGTAATGACGTAAATGATCACTACTGTGTTGTATGATACTTGAGCATCAACGGGCTTCATGAGCTCAACAGGTTGAGATGATGCAAACAATTTGTAGAGACAGTGGTTCTATAGGAACGTGGGATCAAAAAGTGAAATTCACAAATACAGGGTTGGGAAAATCCCATCAATCAGCAACAAGCACAAAAGGTTAGCAATTTCAATTCCACCTCTGGGTATGTAACCAAAATAATTGGAAGCAGGGACTTGAACAGATATGTGTATACCCATGTTCACAGCAGCATGATTCACCATAAGTAAAAGATGGAAGCAACCCAAGTGTCCATCCACAGATAAACGGATAAAAATTATGGTACATCCACATAGTTCTACAGTATTCAGTCTTAAGAAGGAAGGAAACTCTGACACCTGCTCTACACTGGATGAACCTTGAGGACATTATGCTAAGTGAAATAAGTCACTCACAAAAAGACGAATATTGTGCGATTCCACTTGTATGAGGTCCCTAGAGTAGTCAAATTCATAGAAACAAACTGAAATGGTGGTTGCCAGGGACTGGGAGAAAAGAGAAGGGGGAATCGATTGTTCAATGGGTGTGGAATTTCAGTTGTCCAAAATGAAAAAAGTTCTGAAGGTAAATGGTGGCCATGATTGCATAACAATGTGAATGTACGTAATGCCACTGAACTGTACACTTAAAAATGGTTAAAATGCTAAATTTTATGTTATGTGTATTTTATGGAAATTCTAAAAAAAGAAAAAAAGTGAACATTCAGATGGACAGAGGCGCCACATGCATTAATAGCGAGCTGAAGCTGTCCCACCAACCATTGAGCTCCCAGGCTCTATCTGTGACATGGGGCCCTTGAAGAAGCAGACAGCCACCATTTCAAGAGAGTGCTGGATGGTTCAGGTGGGGCACAGCACAAGGAACCTGAAAGACCTGGCACAGACCCAGATGCAGGGCACATGGCTGGTGATGGGTCTGGAAATTCTGCTTAGAGAAGTGGCTGGAGGATTCCAAGTGCTTTCCCTGAGAAGAGAAAACTTAGGAGGATCTGGTAGCTACACAGGGAAAAAAAAATGTGAGTTTATTTTGTATGTCTTCAAAGGGCAGTGCTAAGATTAATGGGTGGAAGATACAGAGTGTAATATTTAAAATTCACCATACGAGAGAACATTCTATTCATTTGAGTTGACTATCGATGGAATGAGCTGCCTTTAGAAACAGTGAGCTCCCTGTCATGAGTGTTCAAGCCAAAGGCAAACAACGACAAATTAAAGAGGTAGAACGAAGAGCATGTAGCCGATGTCATTTAAGATTCTTTCTAAGTCTGAGATTTTATGGTTCCAGCATCTACAAGGTCAAGGGGAGGGAGAGGGAAATAATGAACCAAGCGAAGTAAAAAGTCACCCTAAGATGCCTCTGAAAATTTTTGGATTCACAAGCAGGGATGCCCAGAATGTTCTAGCCCTGAGCCTCTAACTCCCCAATGGTGCTACGTCCAAGTGTCAGGGAACACAGATGGAGCAGGCGCTCAGCTTCTCTGTTACCTTTGGCTAAGGGTGTTGCCAACTCCTTTTATTGTGGTAAGATGGCTATGCTCTGAGGCGTGCAGATCAGGGCTCAGCCTCTAGACAGGGCCTGCCAGGAGGCAGCAGTGACAGATGATGCCCTTCCATGTCCTCTTCCTGCCCACACAGGCCCGGGGCGGCCTGTCCACTGGTGGCCTGAGTGATGCTCCTGCCTTCATCACTGTCTCTTACCCATGCCTTCCAATCACACTTTGCCTGTGAGTGTTAAATCATAATTGGTCCCTGCTCCTCTCTCATTCAACACATACTCCATGGGTATGAGAGGTAAGGAGAGGAGGGAAAAGAAGAAAGGGCTCTCCTAGAAGCAAGTGAAGAAAGATGGATGAGAAATAGATCAAATGACGGGGGGAGGAGCTGAGGGTATTCCAATGCCACCCACTGCTCTGTCCTGTCATGCATATTTGGAAGGTGTCCCCAGCCCAGCCATGCACTCCCCCACCCTCCCTGGCCTCAGAGTATTTCCAGGCTGAAGTGAGATGGTCATCTCAGTATTCACTCAGCTGCCTCACTGCTTTCTCCCAAACAGACCGTATGTGTCAGCAGCTTGGAATGGGCTCACCCATGCTTGTTTGCTCCCATGATTTCAGACCATGACTATGTCGGGTGTGGTGGCCTTGATGCTGAAAAAGAGAAAGAACACAAAAGGTGGATGATCCTTTTTGCCTCCTGGAGCAGTCTAGCCCTGGCTGCTGGTTATTATCCGTGCACTGAGTCTTATGGGCACTGGGCTGACACCTGGATGACAGCACCTGAGCTGTAAGCTCTTTGACAACACTGGACAATACACTTCATAAACCACTGTGTTTGCATGTGACTTGTGTCAGCAGTAAAAACACAGGGCACTGTGTAGCCTCAGGAAGCTTTCCAGCAGAGAGTAGTTTGCTGCTGAAGGTCAGCTTTTTATCTTTTCAAGAACCTGTATACTCAGAACAAAAATTTCCAGATCTGGGGACACTGGAATTGACCACTTCATCCTGCTGAACTCTAGAGCCTGAATGAGATCTGCAAACAGTCACTCCATACAGTTTTGAGTTTGCTACATTAGCACCTCCCTTAGATCCTAAAACAGTTCTGTTCCTTCCCTCTTAGTGCCAGTTTCTTGCCCTTACTTCAAGATCCCATTTGAATTGGTGCCTCAGTTACCTTTAACTATGTAAACATGCAAAAACCCATCTCTCTTCCATCTGAATTCAGCTACACATGCTCTCTATTTGAGTCACTAGGTCCCTAACATGCACCTCCTTATTATTATTGTTATTTTTATTATTTTGAGACAGAGCCTCACTCTATCACCCAGGCTGGAGTGCAGTGGCATGATCTCGGCTCACTGCAACCTTCGCCTCCTGGGTTCAAGTGATTCTTCTGCCTCAACCTCCCAAATAGCTGGGACTACAGGCACGCGCCTCCACTCCTGGCTAATTTTGGTATTTTTAGTAGAGACGGGGTTTCACCATGTTGACCAGGCTGGCCTCGAACTCCTGACCTCGTGATCTGCCCGCCTCGGCCTCAGCCACCGCGCCTAGCCTATTATTTTTATGAGCAAATGTATTGTCTCTCCACTAGATTGTACACTCTTAGGAGGAAACACATTAAAGATGTGTCTAAAGACGATTGAAGCAAAACTGTAGAATCTCAAATATGTAAAATATTTGTATTTGGTTATTACAAAATTAAATGATATCTGCATTATTAATCAACCGCATAGGAATAAAACTAGCTCCTAGCAGTTGTGTTTGGGTAATAGTAAAGTATATAGATGACTTTCCTTTTGTGTACCTTTGAATATTTTTCAAATTTTCTGCAGTGGATATATATTATTTTTGTCATCAGGAAAAACATTAAAAATAAACAAAACTGAATTGTACAATTAATTACTGCATCTCTTAGTTCTTTTTATTTTCTATAATATTCTTTCCTGTGCTATGTATGAATTATTTTTCATTTTTTAATTAATAATTATTCACAATAATTACACTTCCCTCAGGCAGCAGTACATTGTTCAGTGGGAAATATCTGTAGAACCATGGTCAACTGCCCTGTCCTTATGCCTAAATATCTGTTATTGTATTTAATGTGAGGAAATTGCCTCTTAGCACAGGACATGACCAAGGAGTTCTAGACAGGGAATGATTTATTTGCAGAGTAATTCTGCTCTATTGGATTCTAGGATTCTCCATATACGGTTGACCCTTGAGCAACACGAGTTTGAACTGTGCAGGTCCACTTATATATAGATATTTTTCAATAAGTATATTGGAAAAATTTTCAGAGAACTACAACAGTTTGAAAATCTCACTGATGAGGTGCATAGTCTAGAAATATTTTCTGTTAAGAAAAATGTACGTATGCTATTAATGCATAACATACATGTAGATACTAGTCTATTTTACCACTTACTACCATACAATATATGCAAACTATTATATTAAAAGTTGAAAATTATTAAAAGTTGCACACACAGACACTTAGACCATACATGGCATCATTTGCAATCGGGAGAAATGTAAACAAATGTAAAGATGCAGTATTAAATCATAATTTCATAAAATTCACTGTAGTACTCACTAGAGTGAATTCTATGCAATTAAAAATTTTGTAGTTTAAATTTTAAATTTATGCAGTTAAAAATTGTGTAGCCACCTCCTGTTGCTATTGCAGTGAGCTCAAGCATTGGGAGTATCAAACACTGAAAATGCCATATGATGCTAGTCATCTCTGCGTGAGCAGTTCATCTCTCCAGTAAATGGCATATTGCAGTAAAAAGTGATCTCACAGTCTCACATATTTTTCATCATGTGTAGTGCAATATAATAAACCTTGATTAGCACCATGGGGCCCATAAAAAGTGCCACTAGTGATGCTGGGAGTGCTCACAAGAAGCAGAGAAAACTCATGATATTACCAGAAAAAGCTGAATTGCTTAATACATATCATAGACTGAGATCTGCAGCTGTGTTTGCCCACCATTTCAAGATAAAAGAATCAAGCATGAGGACCATTGTAAAAAAAGAGAAGGAAATTTATAAAGCCATTTCTGCAGTTAAACTGGCACGTGCGAAAATCTTGCATTTTATGTAAACTGTGATTTTATCTTATATTGAAAATGTAGCAGCTGGGTGCAGTGGCTGATGCTTGTAATCCTGGCACTTTGGGAGGTCAAGGCATATGGATCCCTTGAGTCCAGGAGTTCAAGACCAGCCTAGGCAACATGGTGAAACTCAGTCTTCATACAAAAAAATACAAAAATTAGTCAAGCGTGGTGCTGAGCCTGTAGTCCCAGCTACTCCAGAGGCTGAGGTGAAAGAATAGCTTGAGCCTGGAAGACAGAGGTTGCAGTGAGCTGAGATCATGCCACTGCATTCCAACCTGGGTGACAGAGTAAGATCTTGTTTCAGGAGGAAGGAAGGAAGGAAGGAAGGAAGGAAGGAAGGAGAGAAGGGGAAAGAGAAAGAGAGAGAGAAAGAAGGAAAGAGAGAGGAAGGAAGGGAAGAGGGGAGGGAGGGAGGAAGGAAGAAAGGAAGATGCAGCTTTTATGTGGGTGCAGGATTGCAATAAGAAAGGCATACCTATAGGGTCTAATATGACTTAATAGAAAGTAAAGTTATTATATGACAACTTAAAGAAAAAGGAAGGTGAAGGATCTAAAGCTGGAGAATTTAATGCCAGCAAAGGATGGTTTGATAATTTTGGAAAGAGTTTCAGTTTAAAACAGGTCAGGATAACAGGAGAAGCAGCTTCTACCAGCCAAGAGACAGCAAAGTTCCCAGGCATGAGTAAGGAAATCATGGAGGAGAAAGGACATCTGCCTAAACAAGACCTTCATTAAATAAAAGTGTCTTATTCTGGAAAAAAAATGCCACAAAGGATGAACATTTATTAGTAAGGAAGAGAAGCAGGCACCAGGATTTAAGTCAGGAAGGGATAGGATAACCCTACTGTTTTGTGCAAATACAAGTTGTATTTATGATCAGGACTACCCTTATCTATAAAGGCACTAGCCCCTGAGCCTTGAAGGGAAAAGATAAACACCAGCTACTGGTCTTTTCGTTATATAACATCAAGGCCTGAAAAGTGGGAATGCTTTTTCTGAATTGATTTTATCAGTTTTGTCCCTGAACCCAGGAAATACCTTGCCAGTAAGGGACTGCATTTTAAAGTTCTTTTGATATTGGACAGTGTTCCTGGGCACCCAGAATCCCCTGAATTCAACATGGTAGCCATCAAAATGGTCTAATTGCCCCCAAACACAATGTCTCTAATTCCGTCCCTAGATTAGGGGGTCATAAGGACCCCTAAGGCTCATTATACACAGTACTCTGTGGAAAGATTGTCAATGCTAAGGAAAAGAACCCTGATAGACAGAACATCATCTATTCTGTCTGGAAGGATTATACCATCGCAGATGCCATTGTTATTATAGGAAAACCACGAAAGCCATCAAGTCTGAAACAATACATTTATACTGGGGAAAACTGTCCAGATGTTGAACATGACTTGCCAGGATTTATGATAGAGCCAATCAAAATAATCATAAAAGAGATTGTGGAGATGGCAAAAAGGTGGGGGGGGGGGCAGGGGTGAAGGGTTTCCAGATGTGAATCTTGGAGGAATTCAAGAGCTAATAGACACCCCACCAGAGGAATTAACAGACGATGGCTTGATGCAGATGAATGCTTCCAAACCAGTGCCAGATGATGAGAAACAAGGCTTAGAAAAAACAGTGCAGTGCCAGAAAACAAATTGACGTTAGATCATCTGGCAGGTGCATTCTGATTATTCAAGACCATTTTTGGCTTCTGGTATGACATGGACTATCTACGATATGGGCACTGAAACTAAAGCAAATTGCAGAAGAAGGATTGGTACCATATAGAATTTTTTTTTTTTTTTTTTTTTTTTAATACATGGACTCTTGCTCTGTCACCCAGGCTGGAGGGCAGTGGCGCAATCTTGGCTCACTGCAACCTCACCCTCCCAGGTTCGAGCAAGAGAATCACTTTTTGAGAAATGGAAAAGCAAAAGACAAACAGAAATTATGAGACATGTCCATAAAGTTGCACCAATGTGCCCACCTCTCCTGCCTCCCCTTCCACCTCCTTCATCTCTTCAACCTCTGCCACCCCTAAGACAGCAAGACCAACCCTTCCTTGTTCTCCCTCCAAGGAAGGCACTACTTCTCCTGTAGCCTTCTCAGGTCAAAGTTCTTTTCTCAAAATCCTCACAGCGTTGCCCCTACAGGTGGGAATGTCCTCTTTTCCTCTTCATTTTTGTTTCCAAACCACTCTTCCTTTCTCTTCCCTAAAAGCCTCCCCCACCTCAGCTGTGAAGTGCGTGCTTTCAGACTAGATCCTTTTGCTCCTCCACCTGTTGGTCATCTCCAGATCTCTTTCTACCTCATCGACGTTCACCACTCAGACTTTGAAGATTTTAGCTCCTTCCTTGCTGTCATCCAGTGTAGCCACTCATTTGCTGATTCTTCAGTGATCCTAATATTGATCTCGGTGATCCTCCCAATATTGCAGTTTGTCAGTTCATGATTCTCATTCCTCCAATCACCTTGTTTTCATCATTCGCCATCACCCATTGCTTACAATGGTCATATTATACTCCTTGCAATGACAAGTAACTGCAACTCCTCCAAAATTTTAGTTTCAATTATCTGACTATGCAAGTACTACTTATTACCACCTCACTTTCTCCAGTCCTGTATGCCACACATTCTTTAGCTCCTGGAGGAACATGAAAATGATCCACTTCCACTTAATAAATAGTAAATACATGTTCTCTGCCTTATGATTTTCTTAATAACATTTTTTCTGTATCTCATTTTGTTGTAAAAATTCAGTGTATAATACATATAAAACACCAAATATGTACTAATTGACTGTGTCATTGGTAAGGCTTCTGGTCAACAATAGGATATTAATAGTTAAGTTTTGGGGGAGTCAAAAGTTATATATAGATTTTTGACTACATAAAGGGTCAGTGCCCCTAATTCCTACGTTGTTCAAGGGTCAGCTGTATAAAAAAAGATATTTTGGGTTCTATTTAACGCAGTGGAAGGCAAAATTCTTCCATTAGATGTTTAATTCTCAATGCCTGCTGTGTCCTTAACAAATAATAAAGGTTGGAGAATATAAACAGACAATTGATAATGGCAAAACTGAGTAGACAAATAACAGGCTAATACGAAAACTGAGAGCTTGGCATTCTAAGCCGGATCATCTAGGCTCAACGACCACTTGCAGCCACCTACTCTTAGTGCAGCCTTTGTAGAATGAAACAATCTTTCTTTTTTTTTTGAGACGGAGTCTCGCTCTGTGGCCCAGGCTGGAGTGCAGTGGCCGGATCTCAGCTCACTGCAAGCTCCGCCTCCCGGGTTTACGCCATTCTCCTGCCTCAGCCTCCGGAGTAGCCGGGACTACAGGCGCCCGCCACCTCGCCCGGCTAGTTTTTTTTTTTTTTTTTTTTTGTATTTTTTAGTAGAGATGGGGTTTCACCGTGTTCACCAGGGTGGTCTCGATCTCCTGACCTGGTGATCTGCCCGTCTCGGCCTCCCAAAGTGCCGGGATTACAGGCATGAGCCATCGCGCCCGGCCTGAAACAACCTCTCCGAGCTTCCGTTTCTCTTTCTGTAAAAACTGCAATGATAATCATACCAACCTCTTAGGATTGTGAAGATAAAGGAGGTATACTTGTAAAGTACTTAGCACAATGTTGGACACAGAATAAGTACTCTATAAATTTTTCCCTTATAAAGTTACAAAACAGGAAGGGCTGTCTTGTTTTGCCAGTGTGGAATCCCAGCACTGTATGTGGTGCCTGTCACAGAGTAGGCATGAAATAAATATGTGTGGGATGAATACATGGAGGAATTAGGAGGAGGCCAAGAGTAGGAAGAGGCCAAGTGGGCGGTTGTTCAGTGTGAATTCAGTGGGAGTAGCCGGGCGTGGTGGCTCATGCCTGTAATCTCAGCACTTTCGGAGGCTGAAGTGGGCAGATCACTCGAGATGAGGAGTTCAAGACCAGCCTGGCCAACATGGGGAAACCCTGTCTCTACCAAAAATACAAAAATTAGCTGGGCGTGGTGGCAGGCACCTGTAGTCCCAGCTACTTGGGCTCAGGAGGCTGAGGCAGGAGAATCGCTTGACCCCAAGAGGCAGAGGTTGCAGTGAGCCAAGATCATGCCATTGCACTCCAGCCTGGGCGACAGAGTGTCTGGGAAAAAAAAAAAAAAAAAAAAAGAATTCAGTGGGAGCAAAGCTGGCTTTGCTTTATTTTCACCTCTGCCTTTGCTGTCTTTCATCCTCTGGCCAAGCACTTCTTAGCGATGGCCTCTTTATCTTCAAGGGCTCCATGTACATTCCCACTCTTCCTCCTGCTGAGGCATCTCTCTGCCTGCAATGACTGTTCTCTTCTCTGGTAATCCCCGGTCCGAGTCCCCTGTCTCCTCCAGGAAAGTTTCCCTACATGTCTTTCACTTCTGACCTCAACTCCTGCAATGCTTAGGGTGGTCATTCATTTGGCATCATGACTCTTGCTTGTAAGGCACCTTTTTAATCTCTGCATCTCTTCTCCTTGGCTGAAAATCTCTTGCAGGGTGCTCTCATAAAAAGAATAAGAAAGAAATGTAGGCAACATAAGCAAGCCATGTCTAGCACAGAGAACAAGTGGGAAGTGGAAACTGGAATTTGCCCAGTAGCTTCCATTTTATCTATGAAACAGGAGGTAGATCATTGCTAACAGTGATTAAAAAGAGGTTAAACAGAGAGCTTGAGGAAAGATAAATGGGAGAGAAAACTGACAAGAAACAAAAGAGAATGCTGAGATGTGTTGAGAACACCGCTGAGTCAGAGACTGCATGTGTGTAGTGGTAATCATCAGTTCTGCCACTTTCTTTTTTTCCTTTTTTTTTTTTTGTTTGTTTGTGTTTGGTTTGTTTGTTTGTTTGTTTTTTGAGATGGAGTCTCACTCTGTGGCCCAGGCTGGAGTGCAGTGGCCGGATCTCAGCTCACTGTAAGCTCCGCCTCCCGGGTTCACACCATTCTCCTGCCTCAGCCTCCCGAGTAGCTGGGACTACAGGCGCCCGCCACCTCGCCC
>NW_012103699.1:2234582-2259386 GCF_000951045.1 Mandrillus leucophaeus
CTCATGACCTCGTGATCCGCCCGTCTCGGCCTCCCAAAGTGCTGGGATTACAGGCTTGAGCCACCGTGCCCAGCCTGTTTTTGTTTTTTGAGATGAAGTATCACTCTGTCGCCCAGGCTGGAGTGCAGTGGTGCGATCTCCACTCACTGCAACCTCTGCCTCCCGGGTTCAAGCGATCCTCTTGCCTCAGCCTCGCGAGTAGCTGGGACTACAGGCGCCCGCCATCACGCCCTACTAATTTTTGTATTTTTTAGTAGATACGAGGTTTCACCATATTGGCCAGGCTGGTCTGAAACTCCTAACTTTGTGATCTGCCCACCTCAGCCTCCCAAAGTGCTGGGATTACAGGTGTGAGCCACCACGCTCGGCCCAGTTTTCCCATTTTCTGCAGCAGTTGTCAGTTCTTTGAGTGACGTGAAGATAGAGATTTGTTAGGTGAGGGGAAGAGTAAAGGAACTAGTGAATTGATAGGCCTCTTTAAAAGGAGATTAGTTAAAATAATGGACTACAATATCTACACTGCATAGAGAAGGAAATAAAGGCAGTGAAGAGCTACTAAATCAGAAGGAAACGGAAGAATTACACAGCTGCTGGTTTCCATGTGGTGGGAGACTGGTTATAGTTGGCAGATGGGAATGAAAGATGAAAGGTGAGGAAGCTGTAGTCATAGGGGAGAATACTTAGTTCAGAAGAGTGGAGTGAGTCCTGGGTGATGGCCATCTCTAGCGGTGAGCTATTGCCAAAGTGGAGGGAAGAAAGTCACCAGAGAGGCTGCAAGTCTAGTGTTCTGTTTACCCACGTTGAAGATGCATGACAATGCCTGGACTGGGAGAGGGGAAGTCAACATGCCAAGAGCGGAGATCTTCAGGGTCTCAGGAGTGAGTGGGAGGTTAGTGGATGATGGAGAAAGTAGCTGAAAGAAGACATATTGTGGTCAGGAGTGCCTGGCCAATTGAGGGTCTTTTTACTGAAGAAAGGAAGGGCAATTGTTTGAAAATTGATTCAAGGACTTGAGGAGCATGCAAATCCCATCTGCAGCCCTAAGGGGTAGTCAAATGAGCACCCTCCTCCACGGGATGCCAGGACTATTCCAGGACAACCAAGCCACAGGAAGGAAAGAGGTAGAAGGTATTCTGTGTAGGCATAGGTGCAGAAGTAGGTGAAACGGATTTGACTAAAGAGTCCCGGAGGGTACATAAAAAACTTTTCATAGGAGGAGAGCCATGGAAACTCTAGTTACAGGAGAGGAAGCCCAGAAGAAACTGCAAGTGGGAGCAGAGGAAAGGAGGGATATACAGAGAGCTTCATTTTGCAAGGTGAGCAAGACAGAAAAATGCTGCCACCCAGAATGAACTGGTCTTGAGGTTTCAAAGTCAACTGTGGTAGCTTGAATGAAGTATAGCTGAGGGTCAAGGTTGAGTGGCCCTGGCCACGGTCCACCTGGCTAGCAGGCTGTGTCTTCTGCTCACTGATCCAGTGTCCTCTACTCCCTCACCTAGTCTTTCCCCAGGCCCTACTGGATGCAAGAACAGGGTCACTTTCAACTTCAGAAATAATGTCACTATAAACCAAACACCAACCTTGGCTGGTCTTTGCTACTATGTTCCCTTAATGTGGGGTGCACACTAGAAATTTTCATTCTAGATGTCCCAGTCACTTAATTTCAGAGCACTTATTTTTCTTTTAAATGCTTCACTTTTCTCTTTGCTTTTTTTCTTAAATAACTTCACTTTTATTTCCTGCTTTAAAGCTTGTAGATCATTTCCATGAAATAATTCATTAGATAAATTCATTATTATAATTTCATTACAATAACTAAGCAGGCCAGGCAGCATTATTCAATTTCTACACATGAGTAAACTCAGACTTTGGAAATCATTTTTCAAGGGCACCTTTAGTTCAATGCTCTTTCGTTGTCACGAAGGGCCTGTCCTTTGAACTGCAAAGTCACAGCACATATTGACAGAGTTACTCTGAAACACGTAAAATGATTATGATGCCGTAGGGTGATATATTTAAAAATGAAACCTAAGAGTTTAGTAATAATAGCTTCCTGTCACTATTACTTTGTCATCTTTCAAGGACTTTTAAATCACCGAGAAATATATTTGTTCTTTTCTGAAAACCATGTGAACACAGATGACAGCGACAGATAATCAATCACGAGAGTGATAAAGGGTGGTAGCTGCACTGGAAACAATGAGCACATTTAAAGTCTGTTTAAGGCGACAGTCGTCTCTGAAAAATAGGAGCTGATGGGCCTCCGTCAGGGCTTCTAAGATTTTTGTCATTCTGAGAGAGTAACTGCCTTTTCAATCCAGATTTTACAAAGTCAGAAACTTCCTGAATGAGCAACTCTTAGAATGAACTTGGCACTTAACGTGTTTGGAGACCCGGGAAGAAGGAAGGTTTTTATAGTTGTTTTCAATCTTATCTAAACATACTTGGCCAGAATTATGAGAAGTAAAACCATCCAAAGTGTTCATCCCTTAAAGCAAAACAGATGTCGATTAGGGACTCAGCATATACATCATGATCAACTTGTAATGACCCCAAATCTTTATTGAGCTTTTTAGTAAGTATTTTGTATTTTACAATATTCACGTGACTCATATGCTATTGTTGTTTTTGTAGGTAGAATGGTGTTCTACCTGCAATTACATGGGTCAAAGTAATGTTCATCTAAAATATGACAATTAAAGCTCATTCTTCGATACACACTCCTCTGTGCTGCCTGAAAAATATCTGCAGTTCTCCTTCTTAATTTTTTATCCTTTTTTCAAAATAGGTAACCTGTAAGGCTCATACAAACACATGTCAAAAATCTGCACTTGTACTCTTTTTTTTTTTTTTTTTTTTTGAGACAGAGTTTCTCTCTTATCTCCCAGGCTGGAGTGCAATAGCATAATCTAGGCTCACTGCAACCTCAACCTCCTAGGTTCAAGAGATTCTCCCACCTCAGCCTCCCCAGGAGCTAGGATTACAGGTGCATCACCACATCCGGCTGATTTTTGTATTTTTAGTAGAGACAGGGGTTTTGCCATGTTGGCCAGGCTGGTCTCGAACTCCTGACCTCAGGTGATGTGCCTGCCTTGGCCTCCCAAAGCGCTGGGATTACAGGTGTGAGCCAACATGCCCAGCCTGCACCTGGACTCTTGATTCTTTGGCTGACACTCCTCTCCACGTCTAGATCATGCTCCACAGCTCGTTTCCTAGAGGAAACCTGTCATCCAGAGAGAAGGGAGAAAAACAACTAAGAGACCTGAAAACCTGCCCAAGAAATTCTTAAATCCAGCTATAATCAACTAATGCATTATTGCTTTATATTTATTCATCAGCCATAGTCATTTAAGTGTTAAATAAACAATGCAAACTCTGTCCTCTCCTTTAGTTGCTTTTTCTAGAGTTAAAGGTAAACAAGAATAAAGTACTCCTCTCCTCCCACCACCTCCGCCCCAGCGTCATATCATACCCAGTTTGAGGGATTTCTTTCCACAATCTGAAATGCTATAAATATATACTGTGGTCAGCTGGTTCACATAACAAAAAAAAAATGATTAAACATGTGTTATGCATCAGGAGACCGATGAAATATCACCATGGAAACTTTGATGCTGAATTTATATGTGTAAAATTTTCACTTGCGAAATTACAGTTGCAAGTATCTTTGTCCAGAAAATTGGGCCTCTTCATCAGAAGCAAGAAATCACCTTCCCATTTTACGAACCATCTATGTTGAACATTAAACGATCAGTATGATTTGTCATTTATTTCATTGCTGAAGTGACAATGACGATCGTCCTCACATCTGTATTTCTCTGTAAAGTTAACAGAGATAATTCATATGAAAGCACGAACATTCGGCCAATATGCATCACCTCAATGCGTGCTTATAGTGTTCCTAATAGTGGTTTTATCTATCTATCTATCTATCTATCTATCTATCTATCTATCTATCTATCTCCATTTTTCACCTCAAAATAGTGTACATTCAAGATTTCTAGCAGGTTTTGGCATTCCACCTTTCACAATCGATTGATGATTTTCTTTTAAAGAATTTAAATGATGATATGAGGAAATGAAGAGAGGGGTCCTAAAGTCAAAATCTCATCAGCCCATGATCAGCAAACTCATCTAGTACAGACATTTCCATGGGTTGTGCTTTAAAACCAACCAAGAGAGATTACAACCTTTCTGTCATGAGAAACTTACAAAGAATGCATTATAAAAGTGATATCATTTTCTCCAAATGTTTTAGAAATATTAACAATAAACAGAAATACAATCAATAGGATTTGTAGCTTTTCATGTAAGATAATAGCATATTTATGTATGTACAAATATCCTGTATTAAGGGTTAATAAAGTCCTTTATATAACTTAGATATGTGTATATATGCACACCTACCTATATCTGTGCTCTTTAATTACAGTAATATTAGGCAGAATTCTTTTACTGAATATTTAATTCCAACCAACCACAATCTATTGCATAAAAGTGCATTTGTCCTAAACATGATTTTAATTCATTCTGCAATAATAGTCACATCACTCTTATCTATAAACTCCTGTCTGAATTTGTCAAGTCCACAGAAATTTTAAGATAAAGATTATATAGGAACTGGATTTAGACAATCCATGATTATTATGTGTAAACGTCCTGTTGTGGAAATCCGATAGAAATATGAACAGTGAAGAAGAATGAAATGATAGCTACGTCACTACCAAACTGAGTTGGTATTCAGCCAGGCATTTTACTAAATTCAGTCTGATTTTTATTATTGTCCTCTTGCTGTCTGTTTCAACTTGAATAAATATTTTTTTGAATCCTATACAAATTTTCATTAAAGATATAGTCATAAATTAAAAAGCTTACTAATATCTGCTCAGTTTCCAAGATTCAGCTAGCATTCCACCCTCCCACAAAAGTCTGTTATAGAAAGCTTCTAAAACACAAGACAAACCAGGCATGGTGGGTTGCACCTGTCACCCCAGCACTTTGGGAGGCTTAGGAGGGAGTATCACTTGAGGCCAGGAGTTCAAGATCAGTCTGGGAAACAAAGCAAGACCTTGTCTCTGAAACAAATAAATTTTGAAAACACAAAATTAAACACAAGACACATAAATATAGAACTGATTAAGGAGTACAAAAATATTTCAATTACATCAAAGAACAGAATGGAGAACCAGGTAAAGATTGCCACTTATATAGTTATTTGCTTTTTGACAAAGGAGCCAAAGCAATTAAATGTAAAAAGAAAAGAAAGTATTTTAAAACAAATGGTATTGCAATATCCAGATATCTTTTTTTTTATTTTAATGAGACGGAGTCTTGCTCTGTTGCCCAGGCTGGAGTGCAGTGGCGTGATCTTGGCTCACTGCAACCTCTGCCTCCCAGGTTCAAGCGATTCTCCCGACTTAGCCTCCTGAGTAGCTGAGATTACAGGTGCGTGCCACCACGCCTGGGCAATTTTTTTTTTTATTTTTAGTAGAGTTGAGGTTTCAACATGTGGGCCAGGCTGGTCTCAAACTCCTGACCTCGTGATCCATCCACCTCGGCCTGCCAAAGTGCTAGGATTACAGGTGTGAGCCACTATGCCTGGCCAATATCCGTATTTTTTAAAATGAAGCTCAGGCCAGGTGCAGTGGCTCACGCTTGTAATCCCAGCACTTTGGGAGGCCAAGGCAGGTAGATCATGAGGTCAGGAGATCGAGACCATCCTGGTTAACACGGGGAAACCCCGTCTCTACTAAAAATACAAAAAAATTAGCCAGGCGTGATGGCGGGCGCCTGTAGTTCCAGTTACTCAGGAGACTGAAGCAGGAGAATGGCGTGAACCCAGGAAGCGGAGCTTGCAGTGAGCTGAGATCATGCCACTGCACTCCAACCCGGGCGACAGAGTGAGACTCTGTCTCAAAAAAAAAAGAAAAAAAAGAAAAAAAGAAACTCAATCTCTATCTCTCACAATATACAAAAATAGATTTGAGGTAGATGATATGCCTAAATATAAAAGCTAAAGTCATAATGCTTTTAAAGGAAAACAGGAGAATCGAGAATCCCTTCATCACTTGGTATGATCTTTAATTGTATGGATCCACTTGACTAGGCCACAGTACCTTACCCAGATATTTGGTCAAACACTAGTCTAGATGTTGTTGTGAAGGTATTTTGAGATAAGGTTAAGACTGAAGCAGCAGACTTTGAGTAAAGCAGATACCCTCCATAGTGTGGTAGACCTCATTCAATCAGTTAAAGGTCTTAGAATAAAAGATTGAGGTCCACTGAAAAAGAAATAATTCTGCCTCCAGACTATCTCTGCCATTGGATTTGAGCTGCATCAACTCTTCCCTGGTCTCCAGCCTGCTGGTCTACCTTGCAGATTTTTGTACTTGTCAACCTCTACAATCATGAAAGCCAATCCCATAAAATCTCTCTCTCTCTCCATATATATATATATATATATATATATATATGTATGAAGAGAGATTTATATATGTATGTAAAATGTATATAATATAATATGTATGTGTGTATGTGTGTGTGTGTATATATATATAAAAAATGTGTCCCATTAGGGCATAGAGAGCTAAGAAGTTGTAACATGTGTTTGTTGCATTTCATGAATGAATGAAAGAGTAAATGAATTCTGACTAAGAGAGATTTATTTATAAACACAGTACCATTTACATTAGAACCAACAAGAATGAAGTACTTAGAAAAAAATTAAACTATATATATATATATATATGGACACACACATACACACACATATGCATATATGCACATACACACCCTATTGGTTCTGTTTCTCTGGAGAATCTAGACAATACACTTGGGGATAGGCAAAAGTTTCCTAGGTCGTAGAAAGCAATAACCATAAAATAAAAGTAAAAACTAAAAAATTTTAAAATTATACTTTATAAAAATTAAAACTTTTCTTCATCAAAAGCCACTGTTAAGAAACTAGGAAAGCTACCACTGTTGAGAAGCTAGGCAAGCTACAGATAAGGGTAAAATGTTCATGAAATGTAATATCTGTCAAAGAACCGACATCTAAAACACATAAAGAAAGCCCACAAATCAATAATAAAACAACCCAATAAAAACATCCAAATGATTGTAGCAGACATTTCACAAAAGAAGATGTACAAATAGCCAATAAGCACAGAAAAAATGCTCATTATCATTAGTTATCAAGAAAATGCAAATTACAATGATAATGAGCTATCACTTGACACCCACCAGAATAGCTAAAATTAAGAAGACCCACATGTTGGCAAGAACCTAAAGCAACCATTGTTGGTGGAACTGTAAAATGTCACAACCACTTTGGAAAAAGGTCTGGAAGTCTTCTATAAAACTAAACTCACACCTAACCTATAGGCATAAGCCATTTCATTCCAGGAGAAATGAAAATATACGTCCCCCCAAAGACTTTGGCAAGAATATTCTTATATAACAGCTAAAATTGGGAACCACACAAGTATCCATTAATAAGAGAATGAATAAATAAACTGAATTGCCCACACACTGGAACACTACTCAGCAATGTAAAGGAAAAGAGAGATGGCTGAGACACACGACAGCATGGGAAGATGAAAGGAAAATTGACAGGGAAGGGGAATGAGAGAATTTTCTGGGGTGATGATAATCTCCTATATCATCACAGGGATTTAGATTACACACATGTATAAGGTTGTCAAAACCCAGCAAAGCAGGCTGGGCAAGGTGGGTCACGAAAAAAGAACAAATAAACTCCCCATTACACTTTATTGGAAAATATTATCTGTTTTTCCTAATTCTCTCTTAATCCTCACTAGCCCATTAATTAAACATTGCTTTTAGTTTTTAAACGTGAATTTGGGAATGTTGAGAATTTTCCTAATTTAACTTAAATTGGAGAAAATACAGAGTTTTGCTTTAGTGAATACACTATTTTGTGTTTTCTAATGTGTTCCATCAAGGCATAGAAAGAGAGCTAAGAAATCATAACATGTGTTTGTTGCATTTCATGAATGAATGAATGAAAGAGTAAATGAATTCTGACTAAGAAAGATTTATTTATAAACACAGTACCATTTACATTAGAACCAACAAGAATGAAGTACTTAGAAACAAATTAAACACAATATGTATACACTGTGTATGAGGAAAACTATAAAACTGATAAAAGGAATCAAATTTCTAAGAAATTGAATAAATGGTATTCTATGTTCATGGCTAGGAAGACTCAATATTGTTAAGGGTAAAATAGTCTCTGACATAGGGGGCAAAGTCATCTTCAGTGGTGAGATCTTGTGTTGGGACGATGTTTTCTAAGGTGATCTCCATCATCTCCAGTGGTGAGATTTTGGGCCAAGAGGATGCTGTCTGAGATGTGGAACTGGGGTTGTGTGCTTACTCAGTTAATTATTTCTTTTGCCCTGCAGAAGATACATAGATCAATGAAATAGAATAGAGAATCCAAAAATAAAATCACACACTACAACCAACTTATCTTTGACAAAGTCAACAAAAATAAACAATGGAGAAAGCACACCCTATTCAATAAATGGTGCTGAGGATCATTTGAGCCCAGGGGTTCACAGTTAAAGCGACCTATGATTGCACTTCCGCATTCCAGCCTGGGCAAGAGAACAAGACCCCATGTCTATAAAATAATAATAATAGTGAACAAAATTCTGTATTCCAGCACAAGAGATGGGGAAGGAGTGAGAAGGTCCAAGCTTGAAAGCAACATCTTCATTTTCACTCCCCTGCCACTGGTGAACTTACAGTAACAGGTGCACTAACCCAGCTACCAACCTACCACTATGGAGAAAAGAAAGACTGAATGTGGACAAACAACTGGCAGTCTCTACTAAGTAGTGAGACTGAACTGGAAGTTTTAAATGTTTTTGATTTTTTAAAAAGTAAATTGTCTTCATTAAATATTCAGTAAAAAGCATTTACGTGTGTAAGATATAAAGAAAAACAGTAGAATGGAAACTGATATAGTTATCACCTGAGTTTAACAAAAAGGATTACTCCTTCTTTGAAGAGCCTTCTGAAGCCATCTTCACTTCTTCACTTTGATTTCTGTTCCTCCTACATGCAAAATACATTCACACTCTCCCAAGATTCCTCAGGGTCTCATCCCATTATAGTATTATCTCAAAGTACACAAATTCATTCAAACCATCTAACCCAGCTGTGAATGAGTCCCCTGGGTATAATCCATCCACTGACCTGTGAACTAAAGAGACAAGTTATCTGGCTCCGACACACCGAAAATAATATGATGGGATTTGTGTAGGATAATTATAGACATTCTAGCACAAGTAGTGAAAAAAATGGGAGGTAAAAAGCAGTCACTAGCTTATAAAAGTTCTGAAGTAGAGCAAAACAAATGCCGAATTTTGCCGAATTTTTTTTTCAAGGCTTATGATGTGGTTTGGATGTGTGTCTGCTCCAAATCTCATGTCAAAATACAATCCCCAATGTTGGAGGTGGGACCTGGTGGGAGGTGTTGGATCCTGGGGGTGGTTCCCTTCAGCACCCCCTTGGTGATGAGTGAGTTCTCATTCTATCCGTTCACATGAGAGCTGGCTGTTTAGAAAAGCCTGGCATGGCTCTTCCTCCCTCTTTTGCCACATGATATCCCCTGCTCCCCCTTTGCTCTCCTCCATGATTGTAAGCGTCCTGAGGCCCTCACCAAAAGCAGATGCCAGCACCACATTTCCTGTAAAGCTTGTGGAACTGCCAGCCAAAAAAGCCCCCTTTCTTTATAAATTACCCAGTCTCAGGTGTTGTTTTATAGCAACACAAATGGACTAACACAGCCTGAGAACAATCATTTGTCGTGTTTGGCTCCACACCCCAGGTTCTTAGCTCTGCCTTCTTGGTGATTGAGTCCACCCTGTAGGCTCTTAACCCCGCCCTCTAAGTGCTTGGCTCCACCCTTTAGGCTCTGTGCACACCTTCTCACTCTTTCTCCGTCCCTTGTGCTGGAATACTAATTTTTTTTTTCATTTTTATTTTATAGAGATGGGGTCTCATTCTGTCACTCAGGCTGGAATGCAGTGGCGCAATCATAGCTCCACCCTCTGAATCATCCTTAATTACTCATAAAATGTAGCTGGTGTTTGCAGTTATTTACCAGCCTGCTTCATGCTAGTAGAATTTGGAGGGATCCAACATCCCCTTTCATTTTACATTTTCTCTTTTCCTTTTTGTCTAAGATGGTAGTGTTTCTGCTGAAGCAATTTTCTCAAGAACATTGTGGATCCTGAGTTTATTTCACAGGGATTCATTTCATTCTACAAAACCTGCACTCCCAATGTTTTTTTTATATGAGCCCTTCTTTACCTTTGGCCTCTGCTGAGATAGCTGAGGGATAGCCCTGTAAGTTTGCTAGAGGCCCTCTGTGTTGATTAAGAGGATCTCAGGGGCACACCCTTCATCTCTTGATGGGGCCTTTTGTGTGATCTCTTGATATTTCTGTGGTTTTAGAAAAAGTTGTGCTGTCAATCACACACCCAGCCTTTTCTCTACACCACACTTTTAGCAGTCTTTTCTGACACTTAGCACCTAATGCCATCTGGAAAGGCTGAACATTTTCAAAATCTCCTAGTCTTGTTTAATTATTGTTGTTGAACTGTTCTCTCCTCAATTTATCTCCCTCCTCTTGCATATTACAAGTGCCAAAAAGAAGCCAGGCAGCACCTTCAAATCTTTGCTTTGAAATTTCCTGAGTTATATATTCAGCATGACACATTCTGTTTCCCACAAAAATTCTGCTAAACTTTCTGCCTTTACAGAACAGGGATTCCTTTTCCTACAGTGGATGGGAAAATGGTGAAGAAAATCACCATCAGAAATACACCAAAGTAATAGCATGCAACATCCTCCTAAGTATGCTCGAATCAGTGAGTGAAAATCTGAGGAAAAACAGGAAAAACAGGCTATTAAGACGGTTTCAAAGTTTCTTTCTCATATGTTTATCAATTACAAAAGGAAAAAATGGTAACTCTACAGTAACAAAATCTGATGGACACCACTTAACCACGTTATCTAGGACAACACTACAGTAATGAGACATATTGAGATCATGTACACCAAAGAACACAACATCACTTCTGTATTATTTTTGCCCAAAACGCATAATGTCATTATAATCATGAGGAAACTTCAGAAAAATGTGAATTAAGAGATATTCTCCAAAACAGCTGACCAGTGCTTGTCAGAAGTGTTATGGTCATGAAAGACAAGAACAGACTGAAGAAGGGTCCTAGATTAGAGGGAACGAAGAAGACACAGCCATCAAATGCAGTGGGAGATCCTGGATTAGCTGCTGGAAAAGAAAAAGGACAAAAGGAGAAACTGGTGCCACTCAAATAATGTCTATAGTTTACTTATTAGGGTCATATCAATTGGTAATTTCCTGGTTTTTATCATTGTATGATGGCTAAGTTGTTAACATTAGGGGAAGCCCGGTGAAAGGGTTTACATGAGCTCTCTATACTATTTTTGCAACTTTTCCAATTTAAAAATAAAAGCTGAAAAAAGCAAACAGAACCCGGAAAAATGTAACAATAACAATACATCATGGTCAAATGCAGCCTACTCTAGGCATATAAGCTTGATTTAATATGTGAAAATTAAGTAAAAAAATAGGCAGCAGTTGTGCTATCTACTTGCCCTCTCTAGGGGTATGTCCAAGGAAGAAGGGGTTCACCTACTCACATTCCCCTTATAAACTTGATAATAGCAGAACTCCCAGGAAACATGCAAACAGTATTTATTAGCAGGAGAATCCTTATCTGTTTTTAGCAATGCCAGATCTGTACTAATTATTTGTTATGAATAAAACACAGGATTAATGTATACATGGGGCATGATTTTTGGAAAATATTACATAGACTGTGTACCTATCTGATATGGTTTGGCTCTGTGTCCCCACCCAAATCTCATGTGGATTTAATCTCCATGTGTCAAGGGAGGGGTCTAGTGGGAGGGGACAGCAGGAGATTTCCCCATGCTGTTCTTGTGATAAGAGTGAGATCTCTCAATTTCTGGTGGTTTAAAAATGTGGCACTTCCTCCCTCATGCTCTCTGTCTCCTGCTGCCATGAAAGACCTACCTTAATTCCCTTTTGCCTTCTGCCATGATTGTAAGTTTCCTGAGGCCTCCCCAGCCTTGCAGAACTGTGAGTCAATTAAATCTTTTTTCTTCATAATGTACCCAGTCTCAGGCAGTTCTTTATAGCCATGTGAAGACAAACTGATACAGTATCTAAATATAAAATGGAGATTTTAATTACCAAAATCACTTCTGTTTAGGTAGGTGATATTCCAAATGCATTGCTCTCTAAAACTCATGTGTTAAAATTGTGCCCATTGTGTTAAGATTTTTGGGGTGGTCTTGGTGATTGTAGATGTCTCCATGCTTAGCTTGTGCAAAGATTAAGAAAAAAATATATAACAACATATTTTAGGATACCAGGAATACAATGTGACTTTCTTAAAATATTGAAAACTTTCCCTCTGATAGTCTGAATGAGATAGGGCATTATACTAGAGATCTTATGAATGCAATAAGACAAGAAAAATAAATAAAAGGTGTGACAATTAGAAAGAAAGACGTATAAAAGTGAAAACTGGGCAGTGCCTCTTACTATTAAACAATTACATGACTGTATATAAATTCCAAAATACCTAAAGATAAGACTTCTGATTCTAGGTAAGATGTGTTCAGTCTTGGAAGGCCAACATTTTCTCTATCTCTAAGAACTAACTAAAAATGAATGAATTACAAGAATTAATTGTTAAATACAACAGGCAATGTTGGAAGTAACAAGTACAGATTAACTAACATTCTGGGGAGAGAAGAGCCCATTCTAGGTGAGCTGATGGCCACCAGCTGTTTTCTTCCCTGGTGGCATTTGCCAATTCAGGCCTGGGCTAAGGGTCAGATTTAGCCCACGCAGCAACACAACACACAGGGAAAGAAAAACCAGAAAAGCTCTTGGCAGTTGCTTCTGGATGGTGTGACAGATTGGACACTAGAGGAAATAAAAATGCTTGGCTATTTTTCCTACATGAAGTCTCAAGGTGTACAGGAAGCTAGGAGCCTGATATGGAAAGGCTGAGTAAAATATCCCCCATTTGGACTTGAGAAACAATGTCCTATTGTGGATAAAAACAAAACCAATCCCTACTCCACCCTTTTAAGACATTTGCCTGATTTCGATTCTGTACTACATGAGGTAAGAGACTAAAGAGTCAGCTCTTAACCTTTGAAATGAAGGATTCTCATGAAATAGAACTACCAGGATTTCAACTAAAATTCTGTAAGGTTCATGCCTGAGAAAGGAGTGAGGGCCAGGCATGAAGGTTCATGCCTGTAATCCCAGTACTTTGGGAGGCCAAAGCAAGAGGATTGCTTGAGAGAAGGAATTCAAGACCAGCCTGGGCAACATAGTGAGACTCTATCTCTATTATTATTTTTTTTAATACTTTTTTAAGGCCAGGCACAGTGGCCTCAGCCACTCAGGAGGCTGAGGTGAAAGGATCGCTTGCAGCTGAGTAGTTGATGAGTAGGTGAAAGGATCAGCTTGCAGTTGAGAAGCTGAACTCCACCATGTGGATGGTGGAGTTCAAGGCTGTAGTAAGCCATGGCGCTGAACTCTAGGCTGGGCAATAGAGTGAGATCCCAACTCTAAAAAAAGAAAGAAAGAAAAGGAATAGAAGTGAAACTAATGTGGATTGAGCCTCACTAAAACTGTGCCCAATCCTGAACCCGCTCAAGCTCTAATTGGAATGAGGTGATATTCGTCAGCCTATCTGTCTCAGGGAGAATTCAGAATGAAGGAACGCTTACCAACTCATGTTATAAAGACTAGTATAACTCTGACACAAAAGTAGAAAAGACAGGACAATAAAGAAAAATTATAATGTCAATATTCCTCGGGAACACAGATGCAAAATAATAGCAAATCAAATACAGCAATGTGTAATGTCTTATGATCAAGATGCATTCATTCCAGGAATTCATAAGAAATCATAAGAAAATCATAATTTCTTATTATCAAGATGCGTTCATTCCAGGAATTCATAAGAAAATCAATCTTATTGACCATGTTAATAAGATAAAGAAAAACTTATATGATCATTTAATACACGCAGAGAAAGTATTTCACAAAATCAACATGAAGATTTAGAGTAAACTAGGAATAGCAGGACACAGCCAGAAAGATCTTCTGGTGGAGATTATCTATAAAATACTCATCACTAACTTTATAAGTAATAGTAAGACATTGAATGCTTTCCTCTTGAGTTAAGCAACAAAGATGTTCATTATTAACCACTTCTATTTAACATTATACTAGAGTTTCTAGTTAGCACAGTAAGCAAAGAAAAATATATATAAATTATAAATGCCATAAACTTTAAAACTGTGATGCATAGATTATATAATTATATGCATAGAATATACAAAAGTCCAACATATATTTGAAGTAATAAATGAATTTAGAAAGATCATTAGATACCAGGTTAATATGCAGGCATCAACTAAATTTCTATTTCCTAGAGACAAACAATTGAAAAATAAAATTATAAAAACATTTCCAGTAGCATCAAAGAAAATCAAATGCCTAGCAAACATTTAATGAGAGATGTTATGATAGAAAGAACAATGGCCCCCTAAAGATGTTCATGTCAGAATCCCTGGAACCTGTGAGTTAATGCCTTACATGGCAAAAGGGACTTTGCAGATGTGATAAAGTTACAGACTTCTGGATGGAAAGACTACTCTTATCCAGAAGGTCCCAGTCTAGTCACAAGAGTCCTTAAAATCAGAGAACCTGGTTACTGAAAGAGATATGAGGATAGAAGTAGGGTCAGGAAGATACTACATTGTTGGCTTTTAAGATGGAAGAAGGAGATCATGAACCAAAGCATTCAGGTGGCTGCTAGAAGCCATAAAAGGCACTGAAATAAACTGTTGCCTAGAACTTTCAAAAAGAATGCAACTCAGCTGCTACCTTGAGTTTAGCTTTGTAAGACCGATTTTGGACTCCTGACCTGTAAACCTGTAAAATAACAAATGTTTGTTGTTCTAAGCCACTATACTTGTGGTAATTTGTTACAGCAGCAATAGGAAACTAATATAGATCTTGGTACCAATACTGTATACTTTTGGTACCAATACTCTGTACTGTATACTTTTGTTGCTGCTGTAACAACTATTTAAAATTATGGAGAGATCTTTGGACTTGGGCAGTGGGTAGAGGATGAAGGAATTTTAAGGGACATTATAGAAAAAGCCTAGAGTACCTTTACCAGGCTGTTAGGAAACTATTCCTAGTTTATTCTGAAACTTCATCATGAAAAGGTATTGAATTTGTGAAATACCTTTTCCGTATCTATTAAAATGATCACATAATTTTTTTCTTTATCTTACTAACATAATCAATAGCATTGATTGATTCTTTTATGTTATGAATTCCTGGAATAAATGCATCTTGATCATAAGAAATCATCCTCTTATGCATTGCTGGGTTTGATTTACTGTTATTTTGCATCTGTGTGTTTGAGGAATATTAGCATTATAATTTTTCTTTATTGTAATGTCCTTTTCTAGTTTTGTGTCAGAGTCACACTAGACTGATAATATACATTCATAAGTATTTCTTCATTCTGAATATTAATGTAATGACTGCTAGTGAGGACTCAAAGAAGTGAGCAGGACGGTGGAGAAAATCTATGATGTCTTATGGAATATATAAATTGTCATAAACAGGCTGTTGGTGGAAATATGGATGCTAAAGCATTGCTTATAAGGGTTCAGGAAGAAGTGAACATATTGAGACTGGAGGAAATGACAACCTTGTCACACAGTGGTAGAATGTTAAGCTGAATTATATTCTACAGTTATGTGGAAAACAGAATTTGTTACAAACTTGGATATTTAGCTGAGGATATTCCCAAGCAAAGTGTTGAATATGCAGCCTCATTTCTCTCTGCTTTTCATTATAAAATGTGAGAGGAAAAAGAACTGTTAACCAGAAAGAAATCAGCACTTGATGATTTGGAAAATTCTCGGTCATTCTAGGTTACGGAAGATGCTAAACTTCAAAGAGTCACAGGAGAGCTTGCTCTGGAGGGCAAATCAGGGGAGTAGCTCCACAACATCTCCCTAGTGGTTTGGAAGGAACAAAACATCTTTGAAGGAAGTCGGCATGTGATTCATGGATTTCCTTAGCTATCTCAGCAGAAGCCAAAAATAGATACAGGGTTATCTAGAAAAGACCTGTGGATGAGCCTCTTGTCTAATGAGTAAGTCTCCATGACATATGCCAGTGACTTACATTGTCCTTGAGAATTTTATACCAGCAAAAACACTGCCAACTTAGGCTGAAGGACTGAAGGAGACAGCATGAAATGAAAGGTTATTGGACTCCTGAAAGTCTACAGGTAGAAAGAAGGCCATAAAACTACTCAGCTGCAAACGCGTGCTAGCCTTCATTGCAAAGGATAACTCAGAGGGCAGAGTTGACAGTACAGAGGGTAAAACCTTAAGCCCAGAGGGCAGACTTGTGATCCAAAGAGGTTTATCTGAAGGACTTAAACCTAGTGTTGTTTTCCCAGCTTGATTTTGAAATTTCTTGGGACTGATGATTCCTTTTTTCCTTCCATTTTTCCCCTTTTTGAACAGGAATGCTTGTAACTGGTATTCTTACCTGTACCACTTTGTATTTTGAAAAAACAAACATATTTTCTAGTGTCACAGGCCCACAAATGGAGAAAATTTTGCCTTAGGATGGATCATATCCAGAGTCTCACCCATATCTGACTTAAATAATTTAGATGAGATTTGGGGCTTTAAGTTGATGCTGTAATGGGCTGCATTAACACAAATCAGGGATTTTGTGTTAAAGGAAACATATTTTGCATGTGGAACAAATGTAAACATGTAAGGATCAAGAGGTGGAGTATGGTAGGTCATGTGGGGAGTTACTGAAGCCCCTGTCTAACCACCAGCAAGGAACTGAGATCTGGCAACAGCCATGTGAGTGGTCTTCATGATGACTTCTTCAGAGGACTGCAGCTCCAGGTGACAACTTGACTGAACCCACATGAGTGACCCTAAGCCAGAACCACTTAGCTAAGATTTATGACCCTCAGAGAACTATGTGAGATAATTAATATTTGTTGTTTAAAGTTGCTAAGTTTGGGGGCAATTTGCTATGAGCCAACAGATAACTAATATAATTTAGTAATTTCATTTGTAAATGAATGCAAGTACAATCCAAATGTCCATCCATTGATGCATGATAAGTAAAATATTCTTATAATAGGACATTATTTAATCATAAAAAGGAATGAGATAGTGATACAAGATGCATGATAGGTTAACTTGAAAGTATTAGGCTGTTCTCTAGCTTATAAGTGGGAACTGAACAATGGGAACACATGGACACATAGAGGGAAACAGTGTACACCAGGGCATACTGGAGGGTGGAGGGTAGGAGGAAGGAGAGGATCAGGAAAAAGAACTCATGGGTACTAGGCTTAATGCCTGTGTGATGAAATAATCTAAACAACAAACCCCCATGACACACGTTCACCTATGTAACAAACCTGCACATTCTGCACATGTGGGATGTAAAAGTTAAAAAAAAAAAAAAGAAAAGAAAAGAGAACCTTATGCCGAATGAAATAAGACAGGCGTGAAAGACTATGTTTTTGATTCAGTTCAATTTATATAAACTGTCCAGAATAGGCATATGCACAGAGACAGAAAGTAGAATCACGGTTGCCAGGGACTAGAGGAGGGAAAATGCAGGGTGACTGCTAATAGGCGCAAGACTACTTTTTGGGGTAATGAAAGCATCCTGGAATTAGATAATGGTGATAGTTGCACAACTTTGTGAATATACTAAAACCTGCTAAATTGTATACTTTTTTAAAGGGTGGGTTTTATGGTTATGTGAATCTTATTTCGACTTTGAAAAGGAAGGCGAAAAAAGGAAGATAAGAAAAGTCTTCTGACATATGTATGCAAAAGTTAGAATTGAGTTAAAATTAAGAATTGCGTTTGATTGTCTTTTATTTAAGAGACGCAGAAATTGTAGCGATGTGGGATGGCAGGGATGGGAGGGAAAGAAAAGCAACGTTAAAAAAATGGCTGAAGACTGTATTTCCTTCATGGTATTTAATCAATAGAGGCAAAAGACAAGTTAATTGAAAATACTTTCTGTGGCCGGCTCATGCCTCTAATCCCAGCACTTTGGGAGGCTGAGGTGGGCAGATCACTTGAGGTCAGGAGTTTGAGACCAGCCTGGCCAACATGGTGAAACCCTGTCGCCATTCAAAATACGAAAATTAGCTGGGTGTGGCGGTGTGCGCTTGTAATCCCAGCTATTCGGGAGGCTGAGGTGTGAGAATCGCTTGAACCCAGGAGGTGGAGATTGCAGTGAACCAAGATGGTGCCATTGCATACTACCCTGGGCAACAGAGTGAGACTCAGTCAAAAGGAAAGGGAAGGGAACACGAAGGGAGGGGACAGGAAGGGAGGGGAGAGGAGAGGAGGGAAAGGAAAGGGAGAAAAGAGAAGACTTTTTTTGTGTGTATGTGGACTTTGCACAACAACCTTCAAGTCTAACACTTTCTGAGACTGAAGCACAAAAGCCATGCTTTTATAAATATTGCAGAAGTATAAGACATGGTCTCTGAAATCAGGGCATTTAAAATTTATTTGGGGAGAACAAATAAGAAACAGGTAATACAATGTGATACAGAACTGAGTGCTAAGTTTCAAATACAAACTAAATCTGTAGGACCTTAGAGAGAAAGATCCAAGAGGGCAATTTGAGTCATTTCATCTTGAGTTGTTATTTGAATAAATTTTATAAGAATCCAAGGGACAGAGGTCTCAATTGTGCAAAATGGCTGTTCTACCAACCACCTCTAATGCTGATTAAGTTTTCAAATATTAAAATAGTATCAAAAGCAGGTTTAAATTTCTAAGTAATACATGTTTATACAGTGTACACAATTTTAGACAGTACATAAGTTCCTCATATGTGGATATAAGCTCCTTGAAGCCTCTGGGTTTTGTGTCCCTCAATTTCTACCTGTACCTTGCACACAGTAAGTAGCCCATACATCAGTTATCGAGTACTGAAACCCAAGCCTTTCTGGAACTCACCCTCTAACAACCCTTTCCGGGAATTAAGCATTCCAATTCTTTCACTAAATGCATTCCACTGAAATGCCTAAAACAGTGTGTATCTTTAGTGAAGCATTTCACTGAAATGCCTAAAACAGTGTGTATCTTTAGTGAAGCATTTCACTGAAATGCCTAAAACAGTGTTTGTCTGGTGTGAAAAAGTATGTCCTGTGAATACCCCAGATTATATTTAGCGGCGCCCTTACACACTAGAATGGTCAAGATATAAAGATCCTAGGGAATCCTAGAGAAATAGGTTTTCCTCCGAAAATATACTCCTGATTGTCCTCTCTGGGTGTTCTCCTCAACTTTCCTCCTAAATATTTATATACACTGCTCATACCTCCACATTTCCTTGACCGGTAAAGAGAGATCACTGTCAGAGCCTTATGCTGTGCAAAGCCAAATCACTGTGGAAATTCTTAAATGAATATAAGTCAAATTTCTCATGATCGATTTTGCTTTTCAGACCTCTTTGAGTTCTCTTATGTTTGTTTATCATACTTGTATTCTGGAATCCAATACTACAATAATGGGACCCAAAGCTGAGGGCTGCCTGTCAAACAAACCTTCTTTTATTTATTTATTTTGTTCGTTTGTTTTTTAATTTTAATTTTAATTTTTGGAGACGAGGTCTCACCATGTTGCCCAGGCTGGTCTCAAACTCTTGAGCTCAAGCCGTCCTCCCACCTCAGCCTCCCAAAGTGCTGGGACAAACCTTGAGAGTGAGTGTAGCACTGTGGTTCAGAGGAAGGATACTGGTGCAGGACCCCCAACTCTGCTACTTACTACTTAACCTTAATTGTTCTGTGCTTTGCTTCCCTTATCTATGAAATGAGTATGCTACTGGTACACCTATCTCTCAGGCTTAAGTATTAAGAGACACAATACATTGCAAGCTATTAGAAGAGGACTTGGACACAGTAAGAGTTACAGAGGTATCAGCTATTATTATGACTATACCTGGAAACTGCATCATCTAATGGAACAGTTGGAAAAATTTCTACTCCATTTATTATGTAGCTCTATATTGCAAGCCTGGGGCAGGGGTTAGGGGAATGTTTGCCACTATATTTATATCATATAACTTATGCTTGATTCCTGATTGTGGAGAAGCAACAGAGAAATAAATATTAATCAAGGTACACTATTAATGGGAGGCATTAAGCTGAGTGATGCAACCTATAAATTCCTCATTCCGCATTTCTTTATTTTTTCTCCTCCTTAATTTCTCACCCCATTTCCCCTCTTCTGTTCCTTTTGCATTTCTTTGATTAAAATATCTTAAAATCTACACTAAATTGTTTTTCTATGCTGGAACTGAGAAATGAGGAACCTCTAAAAAGGTAATATTAAAAGCACAGTTAGTCTGATGTTATAACCAGGAAATTAAACTTTTAATTTGTTGTTCTATCTTGAAATTATTTTCCTTATTCTTAACTATAAAAAAAGAATGATCGACTTCAAATATAGCTGTATTTTACTGCAGAGGAAATTGCTTTGCCTCTGAAGTTTGCAAATCTGAATTCATTTATATTAAAACATGTCAACCCATCTTAGTTTCTTACAGGCTGCTATCCAAGAAGGATGCATACTCCATTTGTTCTCTTTTAGGAGAATCCCCTTCAGCACGTACTATCATCCGGACTTGCCCCTATTTTGGAGTTTTAAAAGGAACATAATGATTGAGGGTGCAAGAGAAGAGTGAAGACATACTGTTGGAAACAAATGGCGCCAATAGACTTGCTCAATGCAGGGTAGCCACAAACCTTCAATTTGCGAAAAAACACACACACACACGCACACACACACACAAAATGCAGTATCTGTGAAGCACAATAAAAGATGGTATGCCTGTGTGTTAAATTATGGATGAAAACGAACTTTGGGGATTAAAAGACATTATAAAGACATGGCATCACAATTTCAAATGTTATTTCCTAGTTTTAAAATGGTGCTGGGGTTTGAATAGTGGCCTGTTATTGTATTTCCAGCTCTTTTTCCACATATGGAACACAGAAGTAGTTATATTGAAGCTAGAAAACAAAATAACGGGAAGGCAGTGATAAGTTATAATCGCCATGGTAACCCAGCAGAGTGCATATATAAAAAATCTAGTAGTACCATCCCAGAACCCTGTGTGCATAAAGATAGGGGTTAGCAATCTAGCTGTAAGAAAAAAATAACAGAAAAATCCCAGCTCATTCACTCCATCAGTATTTTTGAGAGCACTCTGGAGTATTAGGCAAGTTTTATGTGAGATGAACAGTTAGAAAAAAAGAAAAAGAAAAACGTGGTATGCCTGTAGGGGCTTTCCCTGTGATTCACTTAATGGTGAATGTATTACATTTTTTGCCTATCAATTAATTATTCCAACTCTTCTGTAAGCCCAAAACTATTCTGAGAACTAGTAGAAAAGATGCAAGACATGGACACCACCCTTTATTAGAAAATTAAAATATAGTATGAGGACACTGTAACCATTAAGTCCTAAAGGTGTTCTGTTCTTTCTGTTCTTGTTTTCAATGTGTTCAAATTCAACTTCCTCAAGGGAGAAGATCGTGTCTAGTTTATTGTTTTATTTCCAATATCAAATTCTGTGCTTGGCATGTGGTAAAAATTCAGGAAGTGCATGTTGAAGGAATGAACACATTTCTTGGAAAAGCTAAGGCTACCTCTGAGCAAACAGCTCGTTCTCCAGGCACTATGCCAGCCTTATGCAGAACTGGAATTTTCTTCTGACTTTTAAAGTAGCTATTCTTAATAATAAGTTGGGAACAACTATTACCCAATATTAGCAAATCTTTGTGATAATCATTGTTTATTATCTGAAAAGTATCATTCACTTAGGAAGAGTTATTGAAGTCTGGAAATCATAGAAATCAGAAGAAATAGGATTACAGCTCTAATTTAATCTCATAGCTGTCCTCGTGTGATAGCTTAATACTATGTTAATCATTCTCGCTTTGGTCACATACTGCCAGGTTCAAGAAAATATACACCATGTCTCTGCACATGAGTAAATCTATACAAAGATTTTTGCTTCTAGGGCCTGTACTGAAATCATATTGATTTTTAAATGTATAAGGTTGCTTTTAATGCAGTTAGCACACTATTCGTTCTATGAATTTAATGGAGCACTGTTAATGAAGCACGCAAGACCTAAAGTAAGTCCCTAGCCATGTGAATACTTAGAAAGGTGCTTTTTCCCCCTCTTTGCAAGTATGGAGCATATCCCAGAAAGCAAGCACAGTTTTGTAGGAATTGCAAACCCACATGACTGCCTGATATGCTGGAGCCCCTTCCACCAGGGCAGGGCCTGGGGACTCAGCGAAAACTGAAAGAGTTGGAGCTGGGCCTGGCGTGCTGTATCATGCCTGTAATTCCAGCATTTTGGGAGGCTGAAGCGGTTGGATCGCCTGAGGTCAGGAGTTTGAGACCAGCCTGGCCAACATAGTGAAATCCCATCTGTACTAAAAATACAAAAAATTAGCTAGGCGTGGTGGTGCGTGCCTGTAATCCCAGCTACTCGGGAGGCTGAGGCAGGAGAATTGCTGGAACCTGGGAGGCGGAGGTTGCAGTGAGCTGAGATAGCACCATTGCACTCCAACCTGGGCAACAAGAGTGAAACTCTGTCTCAAAAACAAAACAAAAAAAAAATTGGAACTGACCATTGGCTCCCAGGGACTAAAACACTCAGGATTTCACAAAGTAAGTTTCACTTCTCAACACATTTTGCATTGTCTGATTGGCAAGCAAACTCACTCTGAAGAGTAAAAGACAAAGATGCAGCCAGGGGACATTGATAGCAGATCACATAGTCTAGGGTGGACGTGAATCTTCTGGTCAAAGGTCTTACTTTACATTCCCACAGGGTCAATTCCTTCCATGCTGCTTTCTCTAAAATGTGTGCATATACTTCTCTCACTCGCAGCAATGCCTGATTCAACACACTGAAATCAAACACATTCATATGTAACATTCACACCAACTGGAATAAAGATTACAAGTAGCCTCATATTACTTCAAGTCAGTTTTTGCTGCCAAATGAGTTCAGGTGAGGTGAGATTTTGCTGCCCAGTGAATCAAAAAAAAAAAAAAAAAAAATCTGTCTTCATATCATTTTGGATTCTGGATTTGCAAGCGAGGGATTATAAAGCACTCAACCACTCCCCACCATGTCTTGTTACCCAGCCCTACCTCTGCCTTATGCCTGCTATGACTGAGAAGTTTACCAAAATAATGAAGGAGTCACATTCCCGTTTCATGGCGGCTATATCCAGGAAGTGCTCACATGGGATTCAGTTCTCCAGGGTCAGTAGCTTGTTGAAGGGCACCATTTCCCCCTCACACAAAAAAGCAGGATGATTTTCTTGAGCATTCAAGTGTATTCTACAACTGAGGGTCTGTGATGAGATAGTGGTTACTCAGCGAAAGAACAGGAAAGAGCTTCCAGACAGAGGCTCCAGCATGTGCCAGGGCTGAGGGGCCCAAATAGAGGGTAGTTGTGAGGAATTGCAAGTGATGACACTAAGGACAGACATAGGGACAAGACTGGAGCAAAGAATGGAAGTAGTGACAGGACTCGAGTTAGGGATAGACATAGACAATCTAGAGAAGATGGCCTTGGATATCGTATGTCTCTTTATTCTGAAGGGTGTCAGGGAGGCATGGACAGAATTGAAGCAGGAGAGGGACATGCTGAGATTTGTGCTCTTTTGAATATCCTGGGTTACATCATACAGGATTTGCCATCAGATGCATCACAGGGAGGGACTCTATTATTGTTGCCTTTATTTGAATTGTAACAAGGAAAGGCCATGAGGGTGTAGGTATAAAAAACACTAGTGGTTATTTCCCAGGGTTAGTCTTCTCTTTCTTCTTTAGTAATAGAATCTATGGACAGAGGGAATAATGACTGTATTTCTTAATAATGCATGGGTCTAGGTATTGTGGTGAAGAAAGATATAAAAATCAGATTTTAAATTAAGATTTGTATTAGTTCCTGAATATATAAAAATTCCAGGCTTTCTTTTATGCAGAAGTTTAATTTAAGAACCATTCTAGGAATTGCTCATGATGACCAAGGGATGGAGGTCCCTGTGTTCAATAGCAGAAAGCAAAAAAGGCTTGGTTCTACTTACCAGGGAAGGAAAAGGTGGAGGTTGTAGTCACAAGTCTGGAAGCTTCAGAAAGATTTTTGGGAAAAGGTGTTGACAACTTACACACACTGGCCAGGGGTTGTCCAGTAAACTATTAGAGGTTTATCACATCGTTGAACCTTTTCTAACTACTAACATATGTCACTGTTCTATTATGGAGGGTCATGGGGCTAAACTCTGGCCAAGGGGTTGTAAGTAGCCGTGGTGTCTTCAGGGAAGGGACTTGTATTTCTCTTTCTCTTTCTTTCCTCCTTGCTGGGAGGCAGATGGTGAACAGCAAGAAAGAGGAAGCCTGGGCTCTCAGCCCTGTGGAGATGCAACACCATTCCCAGAATAGCTATTTCTGGACTTCTGTTATATAAGAGAATAGTACATTTTATCATGGTTAAGCCAGTATTTTGTACTATCACATACAGTCAAATCTAAT
>NW_012103699.1:2259436-2261886 GCF_000951045.1 Mandrillus leucophaeus
GTTACATCATACAGGATTTGCCATCAGATGCATCACAGGGAGGGACTCTATTATTGTTGCCTTTATTTGAATTGTAACAAGGAAAGGCCATGAGGGTGTAGGTATAAAAAACACTAGTGGTTATTTCCCAGGGTTAGTCTTCTCTTTCTTCTTTAGTAATAGAATCTATGGACAGAGGGAATAATGACTATATTTCTTAATAATGCATGGGTCTAGGTATTGTGGTGAAGAAAGATATAAAAATCAGATTTTAAATTAAGATTTGTATTAGTTCCTGAATATATAAAAATTCCAGGCTTTCTTTTATGCAGAAGTTTAATTTAAGAACCATTCTAGGAATTGCTCATGATGACCAAGGGATGGAGGTCCCTGTGTTCAATAGCAGAAAGCAAAAAAGGCTTGGTTCTACTTACCAGGGAAGGAAAAGGTGGAGGTTGTAGTCACAAGTCTGGAAGCTTCAGAAAGATTTTTGGGAAAAGGTGTTGACAACTTACACACACTGGCCAGGGGTTGTCCAGTAAACTATTAGAGGTTTATCACATCGTTGAACCTTTTCTAACTACTGACATATGTCACTGTTCTATTATGGAGGGTCATGGGGCTAAATTCTGGCCAAGGGGTTGTAAGTAGCCGTGGTGTCTTCAGGGAAGGGACTTGTATTTCTCTTTCTCTTTCTTTCCTCCTTGCTGGGAGGCAGATGGTGAACAGCAAGAAAGAGGAAGCCTGGGCTCTCAGCCCTGTGGAGATGCAACACCATTCCCAGAATAGCTATTTCTGGACTTCTGTTATATAAGAGAATAGTACATTTTATCATGGTTAAGCCAGTATTTTGTACTATCACATACAGTCAAATCTAATTCTAATCAATGTGAGGTTACTGATAATTTGAGGTTTTAGTGGTAAATATATCATCTCCTTTGTTGCAAACACTATTAGTTCGGAAATTTTGTCTTCTTTTTTTTTTTTAACAGTGCTTTGAGTTGCTATTGTATTGTTCGGAAATTTTCAAAAAAGGCTTTAAAAGTTTTTTTTTAATTAATATGTAATAATTGTACGTATTCATGGGGCACAGTGTGATATTTCAATACTTGTATGCAATGTGTAATGATCAAATCAGGGTAATTAGCTTATCTTCCACCTCAAACATTTGTCATTTCTTTGTGTTGAGAACATTTAAAATCTTCTCTTCTAGATATTTAAAAATATACCATAAATTATTCTTAACTATCGTCACCCTACAGTGCTATATAGAACACTACTAGAAATTATTTTCCTCATATCTAGCTGTAATTCTGTACACATTAACCAATGTCTTCCTATCCTCACCTGCCTACAACCCTTTGCAGCCTCTGGTAACCACTATTCTATTCTTTACTTCTATGAGATCAACTTAGATCAACTTTTTTAGTTTTCACATATGAGCAAGAATATGCAGTATTTATCTTTTTTTGCCTGGCTTATTTCATTTAACATAATGTTCATCAGGCTCATTCATGTCGCTGCAAACAATGGGATTTCATTTTTTGTGGCTGAATAGTATTCCATTGTGCATATATATCACATTTTCTTTATTCATTTATCTTGATGAACAGTTAGATTGATTTCATATCTTGACGATTGTGAAGAGTGCTGCAATAAACATGGGAAAGCAGATGTCACTTTGACATACTGGTTTCCTTTCTTTTGAATATATACCCAGTAGTAGGATTGCTGGATTACATAGTAGTTCTATTTTCAGGTTTTGTGGAACCACCATACCATTTTTCATAATCATACAAATTTACATTCAGACCAAAAGTGTATAAAAGAGTTCCCTTTTCTCCACATCATTGGCCACATTTATTTTTTGTCTTTTAGATAATAGCCATTCTAACCAGATTGAGAAGATATCTCAATGTGGCTTTGATTTGCATTTCTGAGATGATTAATAATGTTGAGCATTTTTCATATACCCGTTCTTCATTTGTATATGTTCTTTTGAGAAACGTCTATTCAGATCATTTTCCTCTTTCTAAATTCGATTATTTAGGGTGTTTTTCTTTGTTTTTTTTTGTTGTTGTTTGCTTGTTTTTTTGCTTATGAGTTGTTTGAGTTCCTTGTATATTCTGCATATTAATTCATTGTTAGATGAATAGTTTGGAAATTTTTTGCTCATTCCTCAGGTTGTTTCTTCACTCTGTTGATTGTTTCCTTTGCTGTACAGGAGCTGTTTAATTTGATATAATCCTATTTGTCTGTTTTAACCTTTGTTTCTTTTGCCTTTGGGGCTTTGTCCATAAAATCTTTGCCTAGACCAATTCCTGAAGCATTTTCCCTATGTTTTCTTCTAGTACTTCTTATGTTTAATCCATTTTACATTTTTTAAAAAATATGGTGCTAGATCAGGGTCTAATTTAATCTTCTGCATATGGATATCTAATTTTCCCAGCAGCGTTATTGAAAGACTGCAG
>NW_012103699.1:2264036-2266341 GCF_000951045.1 Mandrillus leucophaeus
TGGATGCATATAAACACGTAGATACAATTATTATGTCCTCTTGCTAAATTTATACCTTTATCTTTATGTAATGATCTTCTTTGTGTCTTCATACAGATTTTGATTTACAGTCTATTTTATCTGAGATAAGTGTAGTTACTCCTGCTTGTTTTGGTTTCTGTTTGTGTGGAATATATTTTTCTAATTCTTCATTTTCAGTCTGTATGTTTTAACAGGCAAAGTCCAGTTTCTTCGTAGACAGCATACAGTTGGGTCTTGTTTTTGTTTAATCAGCTAGTCTATATTTTTTAATTGGGTAACTCAATCTGTTTACATTCAAGTTTATTTCTGATGGTGAGAAGTTAGTCCTACCATTTTATTAATTGTTTTATGGTTATTATGGTTATTTTGCACATTTTTATTTCTTCCTTTGCAGGAATTTCATAGATTTTTTTCCTTAGAGTCTGTTAATTTTTATATTCCTTTGGAGGTATCTTTTTTACTTGCTTTTTCATGCTTCTTGTGTACCTACATTGATATCTGCCCATCTGGTGAAATAGTCACCTCTTTCAATTTTATGAAGTAGCTTTAGTAGGGAAAAACTTGTTCTTATAGGTGTTTCCTATAGTGTCAGTTGGGTAAGGTGCTTTGATTTTGATTCTGGGTATTTGTAGCAGCAGTGGTGTGGATACACTGGGGGTTAAGGCCCCAAGGCAGGTCAGTTTTCAAGCCCTGGTAGAGGGGTGTGCGCCAGGTGCAATGGCTCTGCTTATTGTGAGGGCTGGGTTGCCAGTGGCAGCTGGCACCAGGTATGCCACCTCCTGGTCCCTGGGGAGCACATGTGGTGTGTAGCAGCCACACTGGCTAAAGAAACAGAGTCACCGATGGCCTGAAACATCAGGCACTGGAGAACACACACACAGGCTTCACTGGTCTTGGAGGTGGCCTCCCTGCTGTACTGGACTGCCTATTCCTTGGGGTATGTAATACTGCATGGACTTGCATGCTGGTGCCATGGCTGTACCTCTGAATCTATCTGGGATTTTAGCATTGCAGCCTTTTGTGAGGGCACAGTAGTACAATGGCAGAGCCTCAAGGATGTGAGGATGCAGAGACTATCGGGCTCCAGGGCAAGACACACTCCAGCAGTAGTTCTGTTCTTAAAATGTTGTGATGCCATAGCAGTTTGAGTCCTGGTAAGGTGTGTGTTGGGGGGAACTAAACATGAGTTCTTTCTCTGGAGTAATACACCTGCATGGATCCAGAGAGATCCCTCTACTGAGCTCAGGGCCTGCACAGACTGTAAAGCCCTTCCATAGCTAGAATTGCAGTCATCCACATTGGTGATGGGGACTGATGGAGCTTTCACACTTACCTTTTCCCTCCAGTGGGGAGTCTCTCTTGATTCTAAGCCAACCTCAAATAGGTGCTTTACTTCCCTCTTTGTGCTGCTATCCCAAATTTCTGTGTTTCAGAGGGTTTTTGTCTCTCCCTTGCTGAAGTCCAGTGGTCTCCCTTAGACATTCTACTTAAAGTGCAGTTATTTTAAAAAAAAAAATTGTAAAGATGGGGTCTCGCCATAATGCCCAGGCTGGTCTTGAACTCCCAGACTCAAGTAATTATCCTGCTTCAGCCTCCCATAGTGCTGGGATTACAGGTGTGAGCCACTGTGCCTGACCAGAAATAAAATTATTTCTTTGTTGTGCTTGTTCTTCTTTGCATCTCTAGTTTGCCATCATCTCTAAGATCAAGTCAGGCTTTTTAGTTGCACAAATGTAAGACAAGTATACACTCCCCATTGGAAGGGAAACCCATGTTGCCACCTCTTTGTGTTGCAGTAAGATTAAATGAGATAACAGTACCTTTAATACAATATAAACTCAATAATTCTTCTTCCTTTTTGTATTTTTGATATTTAAAAGGAAATTTAGGTGATTCAGTAAGATAAGTGATCATTACTGATTTGCCATTTGTGGAAATCCAAATTTTCATTGAGTCTGGTTAAAGATAATTACATCTGTACCTGAATGAATTTTTAAACGGTGTTATTCACCTTGATGAGTCTTGTATTTGTGTGACATAAAAAGACAAAGAAACTGCTGAAAAAAAAAAAGACATCCATTGAACAAACTTGAACAATTTTTAAAAATACTCTGTTCCTTGGCATTAGGGAAATTCAATAAATAATTTTAAGAAAGTTAAGAACATGAAGAAAGTAAACCTCCGCATATATGATCAAATGATTTTCAACAAGGGTACCAGAATACTCATTGGAGATAAGGACAGTCTTTTCAACAAATGGTGCTGGGAAAACTGGATATCCACA
>NW_012103699.1:2268465-2270748 GCF_000951045.1 Mandrillus leucophaeus
ATCTACAAACAGAGAAAATTTTACTTTCTCCTACTGAGTTTGGATGCCCTTTCTTTGTTACTCTTGCCTAATTGCTCTTGCTAGGACGTCCAGTACTATGTTGAAAAGGAGTGCTGAAAGTGAACATCCTTGTCTTCTTCTAGCTCCTAGCAAACGCTTTCAACTTTTGCCCATTCACTATAATGTTGACTGTGGGTTTGTCATGTGTGGCCTTTATTGTGTTGAGGTAGATTCCTTCTATACCTAATTTGTTAAGATATTTTATCATAAAGAAATAGTTATCAAATACATTTTCTGCATCTATTAAAATGATTAAATGGTTTGTGTCCTTCATCCTATTGATCTGATATGTTTATTGTTTGCAAAGTTTGAACCATCCTTCTGTTCTTGAAATAATACTATTTGATCATAGTATAAAATTTTTTGATGTGTTTTAAGATTTGTTTGGCTAGTATTTTTGTTGAGGATTTTTGCATTTCTATTTACCAGGAATATTGGACTTCAGTTTTCCTTCTGTTGTTGTGTTCTTGTCTAATTTTGGTATCAGGGTTATGCTGGCTTTGTAGAATGAGTTTGAAGAATTTTCTCTCATTCAAATTTTTGGAATAGTTTAGAAGAATTTATGTTAGTTTTTCTTTAAATGTTTGGTAGAATTCAGCAGTGAAGCCATGTGGTTCTGGGCTTCACTTTATTGGGAAACTTTCTATTACTGATTCAATCTTGTTACTCATTGTTGGTCTACTTAGGTTTTCTATTTATTTTTGGTTTAATAATGATAGGTTATATGTGTCCAGGAATGCATCCATTTCCTCTAAGTTTTTGAAATTGTTAATATATAGCTCTTCATAACCATATCTAATGATTTTTTAAAATATTTCTGTGGTACTAGTTGTAATGTCTCCTTTTTATTTCTGATTTTATTTCAGCCTTCTAATTTTTTTGTTTAGTTAATAGTTTTTGGATATTGTTTATCTTTTCAAGAAAGCAACTTCTTCTTTTGTTGATCTTTTGTATTTTTCATTGATACTTTGTTTACTTTTGCTCTGATCTTTATTATTTCATTCCTTCTACTAATTTTGGATTTGACTTGTTCTTGGTTTTTTGGTTTCCTGAGGTGCATCATTACATCATTAACTTAAAATCTTTCTATCTACTTCTTTGATGCAGATGTTTATTGCTATAAACTATTCTCTTAAGTACTGCTTTTGTTGTACCCCATAGGTTTCGGTATGTTTGTTTCTGTTTTCTCTTGTTTAAAAGAATTTTAATGTCTTTCTTACTTTTTAAATTGATCCATTGGTCATTCAGAAGCATGTTGTTTAATTTCCATATGTTTGTACGGTTTTGAAAGGTCCCCATGTGACTGGTTGTTTTTTGGTTTTATTCTTCTGTGGTCAGAAAAAGATATTTCATAAAACTGAGACTTGTTTTGTAGCCTAACACATAGTCTATGCTGGAAAATGTTCCATGTGCTGATGAGAAGAATATGTAGCTGTTGCATGTAGCTGTTGCATGAAATGTTCTGTAAATGTCTTGTTAGGTCCATTTGGCCTTGAGTGCAATTTAAATCCAATGTTTCTGTGTTGATTTTTCTGTCTGGATGAACTGTCCATTGCTAAACGTGGGGTGTAGAAGTTCCCAACTGTTACCGTATTGAGATTGATCTTTCCCTTTAGATCTAAAAATATTTACTTTATATATTTGGGTGCCACAGTGTTGGATGCATATAAACACGTAGATACAATTATTATGTCCTCTTGCTAAATTTATACCTTTATCTTTATGTAATGATCTTCTTTGTGTCTTCATACAGATTTTGATTTACACTCTATTTTATCTGAGATAAGTGTAGTTACTCCTGCTTGTTTTGGTTTCTGTTTGTGTGGAATATATTTTTCTAATTCTTCATTTTCAGTCTATATGTTTTAACAGGCAAAGTCCAGTTTCTTGTAGACAGCATACAGTTGGGTCTTGTTTTTGTTTAATCAGCTAGTCTATATTTTTTAATTGGGTAACTCAATCTGTTTACATTCAAGTTTATTTCTGATGGTGAGAAGTTAGTCCTACCATTTTATTAATTGTTTTATGGTTATTATGGTTATTTTGCACATTTTTATTTCTTCCTTTGCAGGAATTTCATAGATTTTTTTCCTTAGAGTCTGTTAATTTTTATATTCCTTTGGAGGTATCTTTTTTACTTGCTTTTTCATGCTTCTTGTGTACCTACATTGATATCTGCCCATCTGGTGAAATAGTCACCTCTTTCAATTTTATGAAGTAGCT
>NW_012103699.1:2276044-2279065 GCF_000951045.1 Mandrillus leucophaeus
CCAAAAACATATAAAGAACTGTCACAACTTGAGACCAAAAATTAGGCTGGGAATGGTAGCTCATGCCCATTATCCAGCACTTTGGAAGGCCTGGGTGAGAGAATTGCTTGTGTTCAGGGATTTGAGGGAAAACCTGACCCGCACTGACTCACATTCAGTGAGATCCCATTTCTAGAAAAAAAATGTTTTAAATAGCCAAGTGTATTAGCCCATTTTCACACTGCTATGAAGACATACCTGTAACTACTTTGTAAAGAAAAGAAGTTTAATTGACTCACAGTTTTTCATGGCTAAGGAGGCCTCAGGAAACTTACAATTATGGTGGAAGGCAAAACAGGCACATATTACATGGTGGCAGGTGAGAGAAGTGAAAGCCAAGCAAAGGGGTAAGCCCCTTGTGAAACCATCAGATCTCGTGAGAACTCACTCACTATCACTAGAACAGTATGGGGGAAACTGCCCCCATGGTTCAACCATCTCGAGCTGGTCCTGCCCTTGATACATGGAATTATTAAAACTCAAGGTGAGATTTGGGTGGGGTAACAAAGCCAAACCATACCACTAGTTGTGGTGGCATGCACCTCTAGTCTCAGCTACTCGGGAGGCTGAAGTGGGAGGATCACCTGAACCTGGGAGGTTGAGGCTGCAGTGAGCCATGATCATGCCACTGCACTGCATCCTGAGTGGCAGAATGAGATCCTGTTTGTTTGTTTATTTGTTTTTAATAAAGAACAACAACAACAAAAAACCCCAAATAGCACCATTAAAATGAGCAAAGGATTTAAATAGACATTTCTCCAAAGATGTTACACAAATTTCCCACAAGCATATAAAAAATGCTCAGCATCACTAATCATTAAAGAAATGTGAATTAAAACCACAATGAGTTATCAGTTCGTATCCATTATGACGGCTGCTATCAAAAGCCAAACAAAACAAAAAAACCCACAACTGTTGGCAAGTATACGGAGAAACTGGAACCCTTGCCCCACTGCTAGTGGGAATATAAAATGGCGCAACCACTATGGAAAACATATACCTTCAAGAAATTAAAGGTACAATTATCATGTAATCCAGCAATCCTATTTCTGGGTATATAGCCAAAAGAATTAATAGCAAAATCTGGAAGAAATATTTGCACACCCATGTTCATAGCTGTCTTCGTCACAGTATCTGAATGGTGGAAGCAACCCAAGCATCTATCTACAAATGAATAAATGACAAAATGTGATATATAAATATAATGGAATACTAATCAGCCAGAAAAAAGAAGGAAATTCTGACACATGCTACAATATGGATGAACTTTGAGGATATTACGCTAAGTGAGATAAGTCAATCACCAAAGGACAATACTATATTATTCCAATCATATGAGGTATCTAGAGTGGCCAAATTCATACAAAGAAAAGGTAGAATACTGCTTGCCTGGGGCTGGAGAGTAGGAGAGAGGGAGCAATTGTTTAATGGGCAGAAAGTTTCAGTTTTGCAAGATGAAACAGATCTGGAGATCTGTTGCACAGCAATGGAAATACACTTAACACGACTGAACTGTGCACTTAGAAATGGTTACGATGGCAAATTTTATGATTTTTTTGCCACAATTAAAAATAATAATAACTTTTAAATGGCCTCCAACTCTACCCTCTAAAAAATAACATGAATATTTTTACACATATTTTGCCTTGATATAGAACCATTTGGAGCTAGGATATTTATCCTGAAATTGAATTCACAGGTAAAACAATTGGTCTTCAGTGGTTAGGAATCGGTCCAATTTTCTGTATTGATGTGCTTCCTGGTGCCTCTGTGAATGTGAATAGTTTCATTTGTATTTCCCATCCCCTTTTCTCTGGTTTAACTGAGCTCAGTGTCTTAGCACAAACAAGTTACTGACTACATCCACAGAAAAATAATTCTTAGTAATAAAATAATTTCACAAAATTTAAAGATTTCATTTATTTGTGAAATTCTCCAAGGTTTGAAGCAGGCTATCATTCTTTAATAAATTCAGTTCTTCTATGTGCCACAGAAATATAGGATGTTCATTTTGACCTCTTGAGCCTGCAAATAAAGGGATTCACTACATAATTCTGACTTCTTAGAAATAATTGGTAGAAATGCGTTGTCCAAATCTTACCACCCTCAAGATCAAATCACCCTTTGTCTCTGCTCTTTCTCCAGTAACTTCAGGTCCTAGTGTTCTCTTTTGTTTCTTTACCCAATAGAACTCATAAATGAATGGTAAAATTGGTTGAATGCTATGGAGATCTTGATTAAAAGATCTTGATTGAAAGATCTTTGAGAGCAGTGACCATACCCTGTATCTCTTCTATGACTCTGGTGCCAGCACGCTGTTTGTCATGTGATCATACTGTTGTTCCTGCATTAACCATGACTAGAGCCCCCTTTAATCTTCAAGTGCGACAGTTTACTCATGAGCTACATTATACGAGAGGGATAATAGCCTGACTCTGTAGAGTGGGAAATGGGATCTGGGGATTGTTCCTTTCCAAAGACATTAGTCAGCTCTCCTAGTTCTCATATCCACCACGTGCCCATGCTTTCAGCTTTACCTGGTGCCTCCATTCATGACCTTTCCAGAGTTCTATGTTTCTAACCAGCTTGCTTCTTGTCGGCTTCCGCACACAAATTCTCCACAGGCTGAGGATTCATCTTTGCTTGACTGTCACTCAGTTACCACTTGTCCATCACCTTTCCATCTTCCCAAAGTTGGTAAGTGTGTTGACTTTTTTTTTCCTTGTGCATTTATGCCTTTGGTTTTTAAATTCATTATTTTATTTAAAACTATTAGGCCAGGTATGGTGGCTCACACCTGTAATTCTAGCACTTTGTGGGGCTGAGGCTGATAGATCACTTGAGGTTAGGAGCTTGAGAGCAGCCTGGCCAACATGGTGAAACTCCGTCTCTACTAAAAATACAAAAATTAGCTGGGCGTGGTGGCACGCGCCTGTAGTGTCAGCTTCTCAGGAGGCTGAGGGAGGAGAATTGCTTGAATCC
>NW_012103699.1:2279115-2283573 GCF_000951045.1 Mandrillus leucophaeus
TGATTTTTTTGCCACAATTAAAAATAATAATAACTTTTAAATGGCCTCCAACTCTACCCTCTAAAAAATAACATGAATATTTTTACACATATTTTGCCTTGATATAGAACCATTTGGAGCTAGGATATTTATCCTGAAATTGAATTCACAGGTAAAACAATTGGTCTTAAGTGGTTAGGAATCGGTCCAATTTTCTGTATTGATGTGCTTCCTGGTGCCTCTGTGAATGTGAATAGTTTCATTTGTATTTCCCATCCCCTTTTCTCTGGTTTAACTGAGCTCAGTGTCTTAGCACAAACAAGTTACTGACTACATCCACAGAAAAATAATTCTTAGTAATAAAATAATTTCACAAAATTTAAAGATTTCATTTATTTGTGAAATTCTCCAAGGTTTGAAGCAGGCTATCATTCTTTAATAAATTCAGTTCTTCTATGTGCCACAGAAATATAGGATGTTCATTTTGACCTCTTGAGCCTGCAAATAAAGGGATTCACTACATAATTCTGACTTCTTAGAAATAATTGGTAGAAATGCGTTGTCCAAATCTTACCACCCTCAAGATCAAATCACCCTTTGTCTCTGCTCTTTCTCCAGTAACTTCAGGTCCTAGTGTTCTCTTTTGTTTCTTTACCCAATAGAACTCATAAATGAATGGTAAAATTGGTTGAATGCTATGGAGATCTTGATTAAAAGATCTTGATTGAAAGATCTTTGAGAGCAGTGACCATACCCTGTATCTCTTCTATGACTCTGGTGCCAGCACGCTGTTTGTCATGTGATCATACTGTTGTTCCTGCATTAACCATGACTAGAGCCCCCTTTAATCTTCAAGTGCGACAGTTTACTCATGAGCTACATTATACGAGAGGGATAATAGCCTGACTCTGTAGAGTGGGAAATGGGATCTGGGGATTGTTCCTTTCCAAAGACATTAGTCAGCTCTCCTAGTTCTCATATCCACCATGTGCCCATGCTTTCAGCTTTACCTGGTGCCTCCATTCATGACCTTTCCAGAATTCTATGTTTCTAACCAGCTTGCTTCTTGTCGGCTTCCGCACACAAATTCTCCACAGGCTGAGGATTCATCTTTGCTTGACTGTCACTCAGTTACCACTTGTCCATCACCTTTCCATCTTCCCAAAGTTGGTAAGTGTGTTGACTTTTTTTTTCCTTGTGCATTTATGCCTTTGGTTTTTAAATTCATTATTTTATTTAAAACTATTAGGCCAGGTATGGTGGCTCACACCTGTAATTCTAGCACTTTGTGGGGCTGAGGCTGATAGATCACTTGAGGTTAGGAGCTTGAGAGCAGCCTGGCCAACATGGTGAAACTCCGTCTCTACTAAAAATACAAAAATTAGCTGGGCGTGGTGGCACGCGCCTGTAGTGTCAGCTTCTCAGGAGGCTGAGGGAGGAGAATTGCTTGAATCCGGGAGGAGGAGGTTGCAGTGAGCCGAGCTGGCACCACTGCACTCCAGCATGGGCGACAGAGCGAGACTCTGTATCAAAACAAACAAACAAACAAAAAATATTCTATTTCCTGTCATATTAGTATGATTCAAGAATTGATGAGACAAATTTGTGTTTTTAATCTATCATGTTTAGCTGACCACCTCATTGTACCTTTATTGTCAAAGCAAAGTTTAATCCCGAGAATGTTCTATTCAGAGAAAAGTGGCTTGGCTGTCGAATTTGGAAATGAGGGGGGTCAAGAGATAAGATTTCAAGGGGATTCTTTTGCACTGACAAGGATTTCACACTAAATTCAGAAAGCAATGCAGAACTTCTGGAGAAATTTAATTCGAAATCTAAGACACTTTTATATGGTTTGGTTACTCTCATCTTTAAACTCCCATTGGATTTTTGGTCTCCAGGCCAGCACAATCCAAAGAACTATCTGAAATGATACAAACATTCTCTATCTACAGTATCCACTATGGTAGCAACTAGCCTCAACATAAGATTATTGAGAACTTGAAATGTGGCTAGTAAAACTGAGAAAATAAATTTCAAATTTTATGCAATTTAATAACAAACTTAAATATACACATGTAATTAGCATCTCTTAAATTGGACACCACAACTCTCGCTTTTGAGATTTGGTATCATAATTTCCTAAATATTTCATTTGTGTCCACCATGTAACCCCAAGAGTCTAAGACTCTAAAGACAGTGATCTGTTCTAATAATAACCTTGACTCACAGTTCAATAGCACATAGCAGGCCAGGCACAGTGGCTCACGCCTATAATTCCAGCACTTTGGGAGGCCAAGGTGGGTAGATCACCTGAAGTCAGGAGTTCGAAACCAGCCTGGCCAATATGGTGAAACCCCATCTCTACTAAAAATATATAAATTAGCTGGGCATGGTGGCATGTGCCTGTAATCCCAGCTACTTGGGAGGCTGAAGCACAAAAGTCACTTGAACCTGGGAGGCAGAGGTTGCAGTGAACCGAGATCATGCCACTGTACTCCAGCCTGGGTGACAGAGGAAGACTCTACCTCAATAAATAAATAAATAATAAAAAGAAATCAATAGCACATAGCACAAAGCTATACATTGGACTTCTCCCTGATTATGATGCCCAGGGAAGAATTCTGAACTGAGAGTCAGGAGTTCTAGTTTGGTCCTGCCACTAACAAGATAGGTGACCTTGGGAAAATGTATTAATTTCTTGAGTCACAATCATGCCAAAAACATGATTAACAGCTGGGTCCCAAATTGTTTGTTACCAATAGTAGTTGCAATGTTTTTGCTTTTATCAATAAATGAGAGGAGCTGTACAACCCTCTGAGTTTTGCATTTCCAGTGCAATTGAAGGGAAAACTAGAATGCTTGGAATTCCCTTGGGAGAACATGCTAGAAAAAGTTTGGGGCTGGGTGCGGTGGCTCACACCTGTAATCTCGGCACTTTGGGAGGCCGAGGCAGGCAGATCATTTGAGGTCAGGAGTTTGAGACCAGCCTGGCCAATGTGGTGAAACCCGGTCTCTAAGAAAAATACAAAAATTAGCTGGGCATGGTGGAGCGCACCTGTAGTTCCAGCTACTTGGGAGGCTGAGGCAGGAGGATCGCTTGAACCCAGGAGGTGGAGGTTGCAGTGAGCCAAGTTTGCACCATTGCACTCCAGCAGAAAAAAAGAAAATGTTTGGATTTAGTATTAGGAAGCTTAAACAAGGAATCTGCACCTTGTACTGTCCCCTTCAGGGAGTCTTAGCACCTGTGTGCCTCAGTCTTCTTCTGAAGAATTTCTGACAAATTGGCCAGTATTCTGTATACCAAAGAGCCTCAGTACTTTGAAAGTGTGGATTTGCCTGAGCTGGCATCCTTCGATGGGCAAAGGATGAGCATCCATGCAGTGTGCTAACTTCCTGAACCCATCAGACTTTTTGGGGTGGTGGAGGAGTTTGAATTTGATTTGTAGAAAGATCATAACCACTAATAGTATGGACAGATGCTGAAAGATATCTAGAAAGACAGTGGAAGCCTGAGAGCAGCTGAAACTATAACTAAGTAAACAACCAGCAGAGAAAGAGAAGGACAGCAGAGAAAAATGATTAGACACAGTAGAGTGACTGAGTCACCATAATAATAAGTAATGGGGTAGTGAGTAGAGACCAGCGGTGATTAAAGAGACTTCAGGATGACCTGATCACTAATTACCTCCTGATGACCTAATTATATCCAGTGTCTCTGAAGTCCAGCTTTGCCACTCTATTTCTCACTTCCCATGTCCTTACCTTGAGGTGACCCACAGACTCCAACTTTGAAGTAACCTAAGTACCCTAAGTTCCCTTGCATGGTAAGAAAAACCTAAATGCGGAAATAAATGCTGACTTAATCAGTCTCTCTGGGCTCACTCACCTCAGTGCAACACTTTGGGGTTGAGCCAGATGACCTTCAAAGCTCTTTTCAGCTGTAATTTTTATTTCAACACAAGATTATACTGGGGCAAAGTAGACGGTTTGCACAGCAGTGCTCTAAGAATATGAAAGAAAAAGAGGTCACACAGTCTGGAGCTGTCAAAAAGGCTTTGTGGAGGGGTCACTGGCATAAGAATGCTGCCTAGACCTCTAGCTGATTCTAAATTTGACAGAAGCTCAGGTGAAGCGCACCACAGTGTGAGCTAGTTCAATCCTTTTGTGTGCCTGTCTCTGCATACTAACTCTATTTTAAAATGTGGGCTTTTTCTCAATTATAAATGTATATTTATTGGAGAGGAAAATAAGAGAACAAAAGTAAAATCGTAATTACCTCCATTACCTAAAGATGGTGATTATTAATAAATTCAACTATTTATCTCCTTTTCGTGCTGTTTTCTTCTCTCTCTCTCTGTCTCTCTCTGTGTGTCTCTCTCTCTCTCTCTCTCTCTGTTTAAAGTGATAGACAGAGTCTTGTTCTGTCACCCAGGCTAGAGTGCAGTGGTGTGATCACCCATCACTCACTGCAGCCTCAAC
>NW_012103699.1:2283623-2291266 GCF_000951045.1 Mandrillus leucophaeus
TATACCAAAGAGCCTCAGTACTTTGAAAGTGTGGATTTGCCTGAGCTGGCATCCTTCGATGGGCAAAGGATGAGCATCCATGCAGTGTGCTAACTTCCTGAACCCATCAGACTTTTGGGGGTGGTGGAGGAGTTTGAATTTGATTTGTAGAAAGATCATAACCACTAATAGTATGGACAGATGCTGAAAGATATCTAGAAAGACAGTGGAAGCCTGAGAGCAGCTGAAACTATAACTAAGTAAACAACCAGCAGAGAAAGAGAAGGACAGCAGAGAAAAATGATTAGACACAGTAGAGTGACTGAGTCACCATAATAATAAGTAATGGGGTAGTGAGTAGAGACCAGCGGTGATTAAAGAGACTTCAGGATGACCTGATCACTAATTACCTCCTGATGACCTAATTATATCCAGTGTCTCTGAAGTCCAGCTTTGCCACTCTATTTCTCACTTCCCATGTCCTTACCTTGAGGTGACCCACAGACTCCAACTTTGAAGTAACCTAAGTACCCTAAGTTCCCTTGCATGGTAAGAAAAACCTAAATGCGGAAATAAATGCTGACTTAATCAGTCTCTCTGGGCTCACTCACCTCAGTGCAACACTTTGGGGTTGAGCCAGATGACCTTCAAAGCTCTTTTCAGCTGTAATTTTTATTTCAACACAAGATTATACTGGGGCAAAGTAGACGGTTTGCACAGCAGTGCTCTAAGAATATGAAAGAAAAAGAGGTCACACAGTCTGGAGCTGTCAAAAAGGCTTTGTGGAGGGGTCACTGGCATAAGAATGCTGCCTAGACCTCTAGCTGATTCTAAATTTGACAGAAGCTCAGGTGAAGCGCACCACAGTGTGAGCTAGTTCAATCCTTTTGTGTGCCTGTCTCTGCATACTAACTCTATTTTAAAATGTGGGCTTTTTCTCAATTATAAATGTATATTTATTGGAGAGGAAAATAAGAGAACAAAAGTAAAATCGTAATTACCTCCATTACCTAAAGATGGTGATTATTAATAAATTCAACTATTTATCTCCTTTTCGTGCTGTTTTCTTCTCTCTCTCTCTGTCTCTCTCTGTGTGTCTCTCTCTCTCTCTCTCTCTCTGTTTAAAGTGATAGACAGAGTCTTGTTCTGTCACCCAGGCTAGAGTGCAGTGGTGTGATCACCCATCACTCACTGCAGCCTCAACCTCCCGGGTTCAAGTTGTCCTCCCACCTCAGCCTCCCAAGTTGCTGGGACTACAGGCATATGCCATCATGCCTGGCTAATTTTTTCATTTTTTGTAGGCACAGGATCTCACTATGTTGCCCAGGCTGGTCTTGAACTCCTGGGCTCAAGCAATCCTCCCTCTTTGACCTCCCAAAAGTGCTGGGATTACAGGTGTGAGCCACTGTTCCCAGACTTCATGCCCTTTTCACCCAACATGCATTGTAAATATTTTTTGGTCATTAAGCTTTTTATGAAAATTAGACTTTAATAGCACACAGAATTATGTCATATGGATATACCAAAATTTAACTAAAGTCTCTCTCATTTTTCAATATTTTAAAGAATGCCTTGAAGAATATACTTATACATGAATCTTCATGTACATTTTTGGTACTTTTCTTGGATAAGCCACTGAACACAGATGTCTTCCTCTGTTCAGGCTGCTATCCCAGCATACCACACATTGGATGACTTATCAAAAACAGAAATGTCTTTTTCATAGTTCTGGAGGCTGGAAAGTCCAGGGTCAAAGTGTTGATAGATTTGGTGCCTGGTGAGGGCCTGCACCCTGGTTCAGAGATGGCATCTTCTCGCTGTGTCTTCACACAGTGGAAGGGGCCAGGGAGCCCTCCAGGGCCTCTTCTGTAGTGGCACTAATCCTATTCATGGGGCCTCCACCCTCCTGATTTAATCACCTCCCAAACCCTCCCCCCAATCCTACTACCATTACCTTGGGAGTTAGGATTTCAACACAAAAATTTCGGGGTGAGGACACAAACATTCAGCCCATAATGACAGAATTTTGAACATTCATAAAATGTTTCTGAGACTCCCTGCTAAAGTGTCCACCAGAACACTGGTGCCAATTTATGCTCCTACCAGAAAAGACTATAAAAGTTTTACACCTGAGTCAGTATTAAGTATTATTTTTTTTCTCCAAAACTTTTGTCAGATTGCCATGTGGTTATGAAATCTTATTCTGTTGTCCACTTCTTTGATAATTAATGCAATAATCTGCCTTCATATATTTGATGGACATTTAAATTTCTCCTCTTGTGAGTCATCTCTTCAAACCATTCACCTATTTTTCTATTGTGCTTATCTCTTTCTTATTGATTTGTAAGAACTCCCTATATATAAAGGATATTCTCATTTGTCTATGTAAGAGTGAAACCACTGACATTTCCCTATGGCTAAAAGGGAAAATGACTCCCTGTCTCTTTATTTTTTTCAGAACATTTTCTAGAAAAAAAAGTTAGTATTTATAAATCCTACCCCTGTCCCTTTAATATGCATGTAAATCTTTTTAAAGGCTAAACAAATTTCTTGTGGGCCTTATAACCCATAAATGTTTTTCTTAAGGGCCTGAGAAGCATTTCTTGGAAATATAAACATTAAGGAAGATAGTGCCCCATTTTCTGGTTCCCATGGGAGCTTGTTATAAGCTTTGACTGATACTTGTCATAGAGATAAGAGAAATTTTATTTTCTTTCAAATAAAGGCAATTAACCATCACAGATGTCTACTCCAATTACCAGGTGAATATTAAGCAAATGGCTGTTGTCAAGTTATGTTACATAAGGACAGTTTATCATTATTCCTGGGAACATGTATGTGATAGATTGCATCTACTTGGCTATATTAAAAAGGCAGATTACTTTCCGGTTTGTAATCTCATTAGCGCCCGGGAACTCACAATGAGCCTGACCATAGTAGGAGATCCTGTCTCCACAAAAATTTTTTAGAAACTTAACCAGGTGGAGTGGTGTGTACCTGTAGTCCCAGCTACTGAGGAGGCTGAGGCAGGAAGATTGCTTAAGCCTTGGTGATCAAGGCTGCAGTGAGCCATGACCATGCCACTGCACTCCAGCCTAGGTTACAGAGCAAGACTCTGTCTCAAAAAAAAAAAAAAAAAAAAAAAAAAATTCCCAGAAAACATGTAAAGCACTTAGAACAATGCCTGATACCAGTAGGCACTCAAAATTATTAATTAATACTATCATAAAATCTCATTATTGCTAGTATATTTAATATGGGATTTTTTTTTTTTTTTTTTTTTTTGAGATGGAGTGTCACACTGTCGCCTGGACTGGAGTCCGGTGGCATGATTTTGGCTCACTGCAACCTCCACCTGCTGGGTTCAAGCAATTCTCCTGCCTCAGCCTCCCGAGTAGCTGGGATTACAGGCATCTGCCACCATACCCAGCTAATTGTTTTGTACTTTTAGTAGAGATGGCGTTTCACCATGTTGGCCAGGCTGGTCTTGAACTCCTGATCTCGTGATTTTCCCACCTTGGCCTCCCAAAGTGCTGGGATTATAGGCATGAGCCACCGCACCCAGCTGGGAATATTTTTTTTCTCCTGGAATAGCTGTTCTTAAACCAATGTCAGCATTATAATTGTTAGCATGTTAGAACAAAGAAATGGTGCTTATTTTGTGAACCTGTGAGCCTCAGTTTCTTCATCTGTTAATTCCTCACAGACTTATTATGTGAATGTGAACATTGAGGTACATGGTATATTAGTTTGCTGCGGTTGCTTTAATGATGTACCACAAGCTAGGCTGTTGATGGCTGTTGTGAGACTTCAGCTCTTGTCCTCTTAGTTTAAAGGAATGTAAACAGAGACACATGGCAAAAGAAGTGCAGCATAAAGTAATTAATTGAAAAGGAAACAGAATATTCCTAAGGTTAGGTGCAGAATAGACAGCACACCCTGAGAGAGAAAGAATTCAGAGCGGTCTGCTCATAAAGATGAGAGAGCAAAACTGGCTCTAGGGAGACTCCCTTTATGGATTATTCACAAGGAGATGGAAACAGGTGTAACTTGTAAGCATGTTCTGGGTGGTCCTTGGGGTGCACATTCACAGTGACTGTACATGCTTGTTAATACATTGCATGTCTCATCAACATCTTAAATATCCATGCAAGGGTGTGTTTTTTACTATTATAATGAGCAAAGGATCAGTTTGAGGACAAGTAATATCAAAATGTTCATGCTTTCCAGAAGGGAAAGTCCCTACTGAAGATAGCTTTGCTTGAATGAGCTCGATTACAATGCAAATGATGAGGCTTATTGTGTTGACTGTACGGTCACTATATGCCAAGGACGCAGTCACTTCTTTGACTACCTATCCTCCCTCAGGATGACTTACACAAGAAAAATTTATTGTCTCCTAGTTCTGGAGGATGGAAGTCTCAGACCAAGGTGTCAGCAGGGTTAATTCTTTCTGAGGGCTGTGAGGGTAGGATCTGTCATTGATTTGTAGGTGGCAGTCTTCATGTACACATGGAGTTCTCCTTTATGGCTGTCTGTGTCCAAATTTTCCCCTTTTATAAGGACCCCAGTTATACCGGGTTAGGTCCTACCCGAATGACCTTATCTTAACTTGATCATCTCTTTAAAAGCCCTATTTTCAAATAAGACCCCATTTTGAGGTACTGTGAGTTGGGACTTCAACATATGAATGTGGAGGTTGGATATACAGTTCAGTTCATAACACACAGCAAAGTCCTCTGCTTGTGGATGATGACAGCTGTACCCAAGTGGAGTCATTTCCAGAGGACAATCCTCATGTCCTATAAACAGAAGACTTGGAAATATTCCCAATTTAATTTTAAAAGGGTTTCATTTTGACTAGAGGAAATGGCCTTTGCTAGAGAAACAGTCATTTAAATTAAGTTCCTTTCTTCACCTTGTCTTTCTGCATCTGTTAACTAAGAATAAAATACCACACATGTGAACACTACATAAAATTTAGAGGAATTTGGACATCTTTTAGGTTAACACTCTTATTAAACCTTTATGTATCCAGGAAAATTGTCTAGTTCTTAGCATGATTAATGTTAAATCTACATGTCTGTGTAGATTTTTCTCATTTTGATAACAGACTGTGCTTGAATTCAATTTACCAACACCAGAGCAAGGATGAATGGGGAAACAATACAATCAATAGATTTTTTTCTTCTAAAGACAGCTGTAAATCACATAAAGGTCTTCATGGTAATTATGCCCTGTGGCAATGGAACTCTACAAAAATCCCATCAATTTTACAGCTTTCTGGTGTCTGCCCCATGGCTTCACATATGAATTATTGGGGAGCTTGTGTGGAGAATTAGTCATAAGCATGGATAGAAAAAGAAAAATCTGTAGCTAGGCAGGGGAAATCTGCAAAATATTTTGTTTACTTGTACAAGGGAGGGTGTTGGTGGGACCACTCCTAATCCTCCTTTTCATCCTCCTGTTCTACCTGCCCTTCCTCCCAAGATTAATTTGGGATGTGTACTCACAACATAAGAGAATGCAAATGAAAAGTTCACAAGGTCAGGGAAAAAGTGAAAAATAGCCAAGGGACACAATGGAATGCAATGAAAAGTCTGAGTGTCAGAGGAGATGTGGGTTCATATTTCTCTACTTTGAAGGACCTGAGCTCAAGATCATACTGTTGTTTCATCTGAAGTCAGATAAACCTAGGTTTCAATTCTATTCCTTTCACTAATAGACTTTGAAGAGTCACTTGAATAGTCACTGAGCCCAGGGACGAGTAATGCCCACCCCCAGATATACTACGATGACTGACAAGTTCAGAGAGATGTGACAGCAACCAATAAATGTCCAATCTGAATGTCTGATTCATTATCGGGCAAGTAAGGGATACTAATAACAAAGGCAAAATAGTAGCCAATGATGATGGCCAACAACTCCAACACAGGAGCTGGCTTAAGGCCTCATGATCTGCTCAATAATTTGCAACTAAAAGTCTCAGCTGGCCACAGAGCAGGGCTTTGCTGCACGGTTGGACTTCTACGTTTTCCCTGCCTCCCTACTTGGTCAATGCTTGGTAAGAAACAAATGAATCAATAAAATAATGTCATAAACTATGGCAAGAAAACTGTGCTGTGCTTCTTTTGGTTGGGTAGATACAGGGTTTGGTTTCTTTCAAGGGTGATGGAATGGAAGCAAATGTCAAGAATCTGAAAGGAAATAGCAGAGTTAGAAAGTGAGTCTATCCACAGAAGCTAGAATAAGGACTTTCAACAGCAATTTGCAAAGACATTTTCCCCTGTTTAGATTTGCCAGGAAGCAGATTAATAGAAAAATTTCTCAAGTAATGGATCAACAGTTAATTCATTATTTGAATGTTATCCACACAGGCAAAAAGCTATAATATAACTTTAATCACCAACCACCCTGTGGTTTCTTTAAAGAAAGTTCTTGTTTTGCTGGTTCCACAGCCACCTGGGAAAAAGGATTGTGAGTGTAGGAGGTGACTATTTCACCATACACTTAATTCTGTGTGGATACAGAAAGTGGGTAGGCTGGAAATGAAAGTTCTGTCATTGTCATCTTCTTAAAGACTAAGCTAAGTGGAGGGGGTAGAAGTCATTTGGATGGCTGCTGATACAGAAAATGCAATCTCTAAAATAATATAACATTAAACACATTAAATAAACAATGCACTTTCTTCAACACATTTTATTTCATCTTTGATTATTTGCATTCCAGTTTATTCTGCATGATATAACCTTTATTTCTCAGTTTTTTTTTTCTTGTAGGCAATTTATACTTGACTCTGCTGGTTATTGCACTGGCAGTTATTCATCCTGGAAACCAGCACCCTGGAGGTGCTATTAACATTTTTGTCTTAAATATATCCATTTCAAAAACATGGGATGAGTTTGTATCGTGTTCAGAAGACTATGCCATAATGAAAGCAGTAGAGATGGCTGAGACACGGTTCATATCCACTAGGATATCAAGCATCATTCCAGGGGAAGATAAGATTACTCACAATGGTGCAGGGAGAGGGTGTCTGGAATGGTTCTTGAAGAAATGGTGCTTGCATTGAAGTTTGGAGGATGGATAAAGCTAAGTGAGTCGTTCTAGACAGAAGAAGCAGATTGAACAAAAACTAAGAAGTGAGAAGGGCTGATAGATGAAACAATTTAAGCCATCTTGCTAATGAATCAGCATCACCTTTTGAGATCTTCGCTGAAACTGCTGTAATAAGACAGATCAACAAGAAAAAAACAAACAAGTTATTAACATGTATATCTCATATGTATATGGGAGACAGGGAATGAGTGGTTCTCAAACAGGTGGCTTAGAACTCTGGCTTATATAACATCTTCAAAAAGAACAATACATTTTTGAAGAAATTAGAGGACAAAAGAAAAGGATCTTGAAACTTTTAAGGCAGCAAATTGTGTAAAGGCAAATATGGTGGATAAAGGTTAGTTAGTAAAATTTGTTTTCTAAATTCCTCTGGTACTGGTTTTCAGGCTAAGAACCTAAGTCATCTCCATTGAGAAACCTTTGTCCTTCTTGGTAAAGGAGAAAGGAGGACACCTTTACAAATTTAGGTCCTGCTTTTTTAGGCAAATAAGAGCAGAGCAGAGAGCTTTTCTTGTATCTACTTCTCAATTGCCTTCAGCTCAAAA
>NW_012103699.1:2291639-2294632 GCF_000951045.1 Mandrillus leucophaeus
TTGGCTAGGCTGGTCTTGAACTCCCAAACTCGTGATCCACCCGCCTGACATCTTTTAGAGAGATTTCTACACTGGGCTGGCTCTGAAACAAACTACATACAAAAAATGTCGACACTGCCTACTTCCGGTTTTAGGTTTCTGGAATTCCTCCTCACTTATAAAGTTTTACCCTTTTAGGCCTCTGGGATTTCTCCCCACTTTTACAAGGATGGTGTATGTAAGAGTTAGCAAAATGTTCCCTATTCAGGTTCCAAAGGTAAAGGCTCTTTTGCCCCAGGACAGAAGCGAGAGAATCCGAAGAGCATCCTGGGGGTACTGGCTGGAAAACAGCTAGTTTAGCCAGTGGAATGGGATAGGGAAGAAGAGGAAAGACATACTATTAGACTTGTTCTTGTAGAACCAAAATCTTCACCGTTCTACATAACATAGGAATTATGTATTTTTCTAGCCTATAATTCTCAAACATAAATTTGATATGTTACTTTCACTAAGAACCAGCTTATTTCCTGGTGATTGTCAGCTATATTTACATACATATGAGAAGAATTAGAAAAATAAAAAATAATTTGAGACTCAACTAAGAATAAGATAGCCCATTTTCTCTTATTTGGTCTATAGGCAATATACACTATTACCATTTTCTTTTTATTGCCTTAAATTCAGCTATAACAGGCCAATAGATCAATAAATGTCATTTTCTTATTTGGCTAAAATCACAAAGTGAATACAAATTTCAGCCTTCCAGGCACAGAAGTGTACTAAATATCAAAGCATTAGGCATCCCATAGTATTAACAGCCAGATAAGATAGTATTACATTCCATTACAAGAAATGATGCTCATTTTTATTCCTTTTCTTATGAACAATTTTCTTTAGAATTTTTTTTACTTTAAAATTTTAATGTAAGTGAGAATTACTATAAATGAAGCAATGAGATTAACAGCAGAAACAACTCTTACCATGTTCATCTGTCTTAGACACAACTGAAAGGGGCATTAAAGATTGTCGGTCCAGGGCAGGGCGTGGTGGCTCACACCCGTAATCCCAGCACTTTGGGAGGCAGAGGCGGGCAGATTATCTGAGGTCAGGAGTTCGAGACAAGCCTGGTCAACATGGTGAAACCCATCTCTACTAAAAATACAAAAATTATCCAGGTGTGGCCATCCATGCCTGTAATTCCAGCGACTTGGGAGGCTGAGGCTAGAGAATCACTTGAATCCAGGAGGCAGAGGTTGCAGTGAGCTGAGATTATGCCACTGCACTCCAGCCTGGGTGACAGAGCAAGAGCTTGTCTCAAAAAAAATAAATAAATAAAAGAATTTTGGTCCAATCCCTTCCCATCATCTGTCAGAGTATCTGATATCCAAAGACAGGGGTATGTCACAAGGTCACACAGGATATTTTTTAGTGGAGCCCTAACTAGAGATGGGCAAGTGTGAGCTGAGTGTGAAAGGAAAGGCAACCAGAGAGACACAGGTTCAGACAAGTACTTTCAGTGTGTTGCCAATGAAGGGGATGAGTGGTAAGGGAGAGTCAGGGAAGATGTGTTACTATTTTTCATCTATGGGAGACATTGGTCTACTTAATCACTGAGAAAAGATGACACAGGGAGGAACTGAAGATTCCAAGCAGCGGCACAGGGAGAAGGAACCAGGAAAACTTGGAGGATGTGAATCAGGAGCAGAGGGAAGGAGTTTGCACCAAAAGTCAGACAGAAGTACCTCTTCCCTAGAACAAAGAGACCAGTACCTTGCTGAGCAGACTAGAACAAAAGTGAAACCTGAGGGCGCACGAAGTCAATACTAAAAATAAAAAATCAGCAGCCAGGTCCACAGCTGTGGTCCAAAATCAGAGTCACAAGGTATCAGGAGGAGGGTGGGAGCTGCTAGGTGATGCCAAGAGCCCAAAGTACTCGAAGTCACAGTTTGCATAAGGACATAAATGAGAGAAAGCCAAAGGTATTGAGGAGTTAGGGACTGGGAAGATAGAAACTTGAACACGGCAAAAGATGAAAGAATGGTCTAACCAATACTGCCAAATAGTGTGTTCCTTGCATGGGGCTAGAGTTTGTTGGGGGAGGACCACATTTATGGAGCACTTGTCATATGCCAGAACAAACCTGTGAAGTAAGGACTATGATTATCCCATTTGTACAAATGAGGAAAGTTAAGCACAGAGGGTGTTAAGGCGCTTGTCCCAGCTGATGTTGATAGGCAATGCTGGAAATGAGATCCAAACCTGGTCTGACTCCAGAGTCTCAACTGTGCCAGGATACTGCCTCCCTGGTTCCACTAAGGTCAACTAAGGGGCAGAAGATACCACCTGGCACGTGAGAAAAAAAAATCTCTGTGGTATACATATAGTGCCAAGAAGATAGGTGATCAAATCAGGATTATTTAATGGAAAGGATTTGCAACAGGAAGACAGTACTAGGGATGACTAGAGCAACATATGAGTCATCCTGGCTTCCAGAGGCTGAACAAGCCCAGGTGTGGAGAGTCAAGGACTGTCAAGCCTGATCGCAGAGAATGTTAATGGGAGGGATGTGTCATCCCTACTCCCACGTGGATGGAGCTCCATCAGCAAAACACTCCCAACCTCACCCAGGGAAAGTGAGAGTCTTCCCTGATTGAGAGTTTGGAAGAAAAGTAAGGCATTATTTCCATCCTTGTATTCTTTCCTTTTTGAAAAGGAACCTGACTGCAGAGAGAACATATTGTTGATTACTGTCAGCCCTGCAGAAGTTTACACACAGAAGCCTTGCCTGGTGGTGGAGGGCAGAGTGACCCAGCACTGCCTTGCAGGGGCCCAGGCCCTTGGCCTCCTGAAGGTTCACTGAAAAATCAACTCACAAAAGGCTGATTAAGAAGATAAAAGGTATACACATTTATCTAATGTATATACATGGGAAGCTTCAGAATGAAGATCCAGCCCCGCAGTGGGTACAGAAGCTTATACAGCATCTTGAGGTGACAAAAGAATGGGAGCTTGGA
>NW_012103699.1:2294682-2300255 GCF_000951045.1 Mandrillus leucophaeus
GCTCACACCCGTAATCCCAGCACTTTGGGAGGCAGAGGCGGGCAGATTATCTGAGGTCAGGAGTTCGAGACAAGCCTGGTCAACATGGTGAAACCCATCTCTACTAAAAATACAAAAATTATCCAGGTGTGGCCATCCATGCCTGTAATTCCAGCGACTTGGGAGGCTGAGGCTAGAGAATCACTTGAATCCAGGAGGCAGAGGTTGCAGTGAGCTGAGATTATGCCACTGCACTCCAGCCTGGGTGACAGAGCAAGAGCTTGTCTCAAAAAAAATAAATAAATAAAAGAATTTTGGTCCAATCCCTTCCCATCATCTGTCAGAGTATCTGATATCCAAAGACAGGGGTATGTCACAAGGTCACACAGGATATTTTTTAGTGGAGCCCTAACTAGAGATGGGCAAGTGTGAGCTGAGTGTGAAAGGAAAGGCAACCAGAGAGACACAGGTTCAGACAAGTACTTTCAGTGTGTTGCCAATGAAGGGGATGAGTGGTAAGGGAGAGTCAGGGAAGATGTGTTACTATTTTTCATCTATGGGAGACATTGGTCTACTTAATCACTGAGAAAAGATGACACAGGGAGGAACTGAAGATTCCAAGCAGCGGCACAGGGAGAAGGAACCAGGAAAACTTGGAGGATGTGAATCAGGAGCAGAGGGAAGGAGTTTGCACCAAAAGTCAGACAGAAGTACCTCTTCCCTAGAACAAAGAGACCAGTACCTTGCTGAGCAGACTAGAACAAAAGTGAAACCTGAGGGCGCACGAAGTCAATACTAAAAATAAAAAATCAGCAGCCAGGTCCACAGCTGTGGTCCAAAATCAGAGTCACAAGGTATCAGGAGGAGGGTGGGAGCTGCTAGGTGATGCCAAGAGCCCAAAGTACTCGAAGTCACAGTTTGCATAAGGACATAAATGAGAGAAAGCCAAAGGTATTGAGGAGTTAGGGACTGGGAAGATAGAAACTTGAACACGGCAAAAGATGAAAGAATGGTCTAACCAATACTGCCAAATAGTGTGTTCCTTGCATGGGGCTAGAGTTTGTTGGGGGAGGACCACATTTATGGAGCACTTGTCATATGCCAGAACAAACCTGTGAAGTAAGGACTATGATTATCCCATTTGTACAAATGAGGAAAGTTAAGCACAGAGGGTGTTAAGGCGCTTGTCCCAGCTGATGTTGATAGGCAATGCTGGAAATGAGATCCAAACCTGGTCTGACTCCAGAGTCTCAACTGTGCCAGGATACTGCCTCCCTGGTTCCACTAAGGTCAACTAAGGGGCAGAAGATACCACCTGGCACGTGAGAAAAAAAAATCTCTGTGGTATACATATAGTGCCAAGAAGATAGGTGATCAAATCAGGATTATTTAATGGAAAGGATTTGCAACAGGAAGACAGTACTAGGGATGACTAGAGCAACATATGAGTCATCCTGGCTTCCAGAGGCTGAACAAGCCCAGGTGTGGAGAGTCAAGGACTGTCAAGCCTGATCGCAGAGAATGTTAATGGGAGGGATGTGTCATCCCTACTCCCACGTGGATGGAGCTCCATCAGCAAAACACTCCCAACCTCACCCAGGGAAAGTGAGAGTCTTCCCTGATTGAGAGTTTGGAAGAAAAGTAAGGCATTATTTCCATCCTTGTATTCTTTCCTTTTTGAAAAGGAACCTGACTGCAGAGAGAACATATTGTTGATTACTGTCAGCCCTGCAGAAGTTTACACACAGAAGCCTTGCCTGGTGGTGGAGGGCAGAGTGACCCAGCACTGCCTTGCAGGGGCCCAGGCCCTTGGCCTCCTGAAGGTTCACTGAAAAATCAACTCACAAAAGGCTGATTAAGAAGATAAAAGGTATACACATTTATCTAATGTATATACATGGGAAGCTTCAGAATGAAGATCCAGCCCCGCAGTGGGTACAGAAGCTTATACAGCATCTTGAGGTGACAAAAGAATGGGAGCTTGGAGCCTGACAAAATAAGGATGGGAAAGGGGGAGGAGAGGAACCCTGTTGAGGGGCAATATGTGATTACTAGGGAGAATGAAGGGAGGGGGAACCGAGATTAGCTGGTAAATCGTTCTCTTTGGAATTTGAGTCAGAGAGACAGACATTGCCTTATAAAGAATCTGTTCAGGTGTGGTCACATCTGGGTCTGCTTTCCTGCAACAGATAATGAGATAACAGGAAAGAGAAGAAAAATCAATTGTTCTCCTCGGTGGTTCTGGAGTTTGGGCAGATAAAGGAACTTCAGAGAACAGCTTTATCCTATGTTTTGGGAGAAACTGTGGAGGCTGGGGGAGGTCTGAGGGACCTTGAGGCTGCTTTAGTTCAGCTTGTCAAAATGCCGTATTTTGGAGTATTGGTTTCTGAGCCCCAACAGCCTCTAACTGGATCAGGAAATACATCCAATTTTGCAGCTAAGTATTAGGAAGCCTACTTGCCTGCAGATCTAAGCTGCATTCACTAATACCACTTACTCAATAAAAATTCTCCTGATATTTTATGCCATTTCTCTGTTGGTTCATAATACTGGTGAAGAATAGAAGTATGATATTATTGCGCCTTCCTCAAGACCTTAAAAGGATAACAAGAGAAAACAGTAGGGAAATAGTGTTTAACCCCGAATACCCTGTAAAATGGCTGAGACCCTAAGGATCCTTCTCACCAGGTAAAGAAAACTGAATGGCTCAGAGAATCTTGGCTGTCATTTAGCTTTGTCTACTGAAGTTTTCTTGTAGTGCTTTTTCTTTATGAACACATGATGTGTTTCCCTGGGGATACAGAGCATCACATTCCAAAACTGCTCTTTTTGTCACTTGTCAGTTAATTTTGACAGAATTCCATTTTCTTCTTCATTAAGGTAAACACACAATAGATTGAGTTTCTTAGTCATCCAAGACAGCAATTACCTGGATCTTTCTTCTAACATTCAGGAATCTCAATCCAGTGACCAATGTGTATCCTGGGGTCTTGTATATTCCCTCCAGGAAGGCTATTGTGTCTTCTGAAGTTGAACTGAAGTTGGCATTCCCCGATATGCCAGAGCTGCCAAGATGGTAGATTTCTTAACTCAGGTGAAAAAGATAAAAGGTAGAAGAGAGGGGAATGGCAGTTAGCTGGTGTGTTCATGAGATTTTGTTTGCCATAAAGCAACAAATTAACCCAACGTTTGAATCATGATTTACATACAATAAAATACAAATCTAAGGCTGGGCGCAGTGGCTCACGTTTGTAACCCCAGCACTTTGGGAGGCTGAGTTGGATGGATCACCTGAGGTCAGGAGTTCGAGACAAGCCTGGACAACATGGTGAAACCCCGCCTCAACTAAAAACACAAAAGGTAGTGGGCATGGTGGCAGGCACCTGTAATCCCAACTACTTGGGAGGCTGACTCAGGAGAATCACTTGAACTCAGGAGGTGGAGGTTGCAGTGAGCCGAGATTGCACCATTCCACTCCAGTTTGGGCAACAAGAGCAAAACTCCATCTCAAAAACAAAACAAAACAAAAACCAAACAAATCTAAGTGTACATTTTGATGAACACAAATTTAACCACATACAAAACAAGATATAGAATATGTCATCATCCTTTACAGTCAATTTCCACTCCTATTCCCACACACAGAGACCACCACTATACTGATTTCTGTGTTTTAATTTTTCTATCACATCAAGCATTTATCATTTCTTCGCTAGAAACACTCCAGTTCTACTCTCTTTGTTATTTGAAAATATAGAATAAATTATTGTTGACTGTAGTCACCCTTTTGTGCTATCAGCTACTAGGTCATATTTACTCTAGCTAACTATATTTTTGCGCTCACTAACCATCCCCACTTTTTCCTCTCTCCCCAATACCCTTCCCAGCCTCTGGTAATCATCATTCTACTGTCCATTTCCATGAGTTCAATTGTTTCAGTTTTTACCTCCCACACATGATTGAGAACATGTGAAATTTGTCTTTCTGTCACCATAGTTTAGTTTTGCTTGTTCTAGAACTTCAGAGAAATAAAACAAAAGAGTACGTACTCCTGCAAAGGAAAATAGAATCTTGGGACTCCAAACTTACTACGCCAACTGGAAAGTTAAGCTTGGAAACAGAGTGAAGCAAAAACTGCCTTCCTTTTGTTCCCAAATAGATAGCTGTAATTTCACAACCGTATGTCACAGTCTCGCATATATAAACCAGGTTCTCACAACAGTATAAGGTTGCATATCTCCCTAGACGTTCTCCCTCACAAATTGCTCACAAGGAAATTTCTTGTGGGGACCCAAATCTTTCAAAATACATAATCCCCCTACAAACTAGCCCAGAAACAGAGTTCTGTTAAATCTCACCCTGACAATTTCAATTACCAGCTTATCTTCACAGTCATGGAACAAGGACCAGAGTAAAAATCATCCCTCTGCCCACCCCCAGATGAATACACGTCTCAGCTTATCATGTGTTTACTTTATCTCATGTAAAATGTAGATTTACAGAGCAGGAGATGAACGCACAATTGACTTTTTACTCCCACTTTTCACAAGTAAAATGTAGATTTACTGATTGTTAATCAAAGCCTCTCAAGACTGTAACCACTTGCCTCATTGCCTGCTGATTTCGTTTGGATGTTTGTCCCCTCCAAGTCTCATGTTGAAATGTGATCCTCAGTGTTGGAGGTGGGGCCAGATGGGAGGGTTTTGGGTCATGGGGATAGATCCCTCATGAATGGCTTGGTGCCCTCTCCAAGGTAATGAGGGAGTGCTCGCTCTATTAGTTACCATGAGATCTGATTGATAAAATATCTAGTGTCTATCTCACTCCCTTTCTCACCATGTGACATACCTGCTTTCTCTTCACCTTCAGCCATGAGTAAAAGCTTCCTGAGGTCTTACTGGAAGCAGCTGCTAGTGCCATGCTTGTACGGCCTGCAGAAACTTGAGCCAAATAAACCTCTTTTCCTTATAAATTAACCAGGTATTCCTCATAGCAATGCAAGACAGACTAATTCACCTAACCCTCCTTCCTTTTGTTTTTTTCTCCCTCCCCTCCTGCTTGCCCTTTTCCCTTTATGTACTGAAGTTCTCAAAACCCTCTGAAAAAAGCATGGATCACAGATGCTCTTGTGATTTGTGGTTTTTCCAGGCATGTCTTCAACTTTGGCAAATTAACATCTCTAATGGATTAAGACTCACCTCAGACACTTGTTGGTTTACACTCTTTGGTGTCACACATCTTCGTACATTGTTTAGATTGATTTATGTTGTGTATATCAGTAATGCATTCTTTTTTATTGCTAATTTTCATTTCATTGTATGGCTATGTCATAATTGTTTATCCATCTTCCTGTTGAGGAACATGTGAGTGCTGTCCCCTTTTGACTATTATGAATAAAATTACTATGACTATTCACGTACAACATTTTTGTGGGCATAATATTAATTTCTCTTGGGAAAGGAGTCAAATTGATGTGTCATAGGGCAGATGTATGTTAACTTTATAAGTCTTTGTCAAAGTATTTTAAAAAGTGGTTGTAATATTTTATACACCTGTTAGTAACCTAGGATCCTTCCAGTTACTCCATATTTTAG
>NW_012103699.1:2300305-2365175 GCF_000951045.1 Mandrillus leucophaeus
AAACTAGCCCAGAAACAGAGTTCTGTTAAATCTCACCCTGACAATTTCAATTACCAGCTTATCTTCACAGTCATGGAACAAGGACCAGAGTAAAAATCATCCCTCTGCCCACCCCCAGATGAATACACGTCTCAGCTTATCATGTGTTTACTTTATCTCATGTAAAATGTAGATTTACAGAGCAGGAGATGAACGCACAATTGACTTTTTACTCCCACTTTTCACAAGTAAAATGTAGATTTACTGATTGTTAATCAAAGCCTCTCAAGACTGTAACCACTTGCCTCATTGCCTGCTGATTTCGTTTGGATGTTTGTCCCCTCCAAGTCTCATGTTGAAATGTGATCCTCAGTGTTGGAGGTGGGGCCAGATGGGAGGGTTTTGGGTCATGGGGATAGATCCCTCATGAATGGCTTGGTGCCCTCTCCAAGGTAATGAGGGAGTGCTCGCTCTATTAGTTACCATGAGATCTGATTGATAAAATATCTAGTGTCTATCTCACTCCCTTTCTCACCATGTGACATACCTGCTTTCTCTTCACCTTCAGCCATGAGTAAAAGCTTCCTGAGGTCTTACTGGAAGCAGCTGCTAGTGCCATGCTTGTACGGCCTGCAGAAACTTGAGCCAAATAAACCTCTTTTCCTTATAAATTAACCAGGTATTCCTCATAGCAATGCAAGACAGACTAATTCACCTAACCCTCCTTCCTTTTGTTTTTTTCTCCCTCCCCTCCTGCTTGCCCTTTTCCCTTTATGTACTGAAGTTCTCAAAACCCTCTGAAAAAAGCATGGATCACAGATGCTCTTGTGATTTGTGGTTTTTCCAGGCATGTCTTCAACTTTGGCAAATTAACATCTCTAATGGATTAAGACTCACCTCAGACACTTGTTGGTTTACACTCTTTGGTGTCACACATCTTCGTACATTGTTTAGATTGATTTATGTTGTGTATATCAGTAATGCATTCTTTTTTATTGCTAATTTTCATTTCATTGTATGGCTATGTCATAATTGTTTATCCATCTTCCTGTTGAGGAACATGTGAGTGCTGTCCCCTTTTGACTATTATGAATAAAATTACTATGACTATTCACGTACAACATTTTTGTGGGCATAATATTAATTTCTCTTGGGAAAGGAGTCAAATTGATGTGTCATAGGGCAGATGTATGTTAACTTTATAAGTCTTTGTCAAAGTATTTTAAAAAGTGGTTGTAATATTTTATACACCTGTTAGTAACCTAGGATCCTTCCAGTTACTCCATATTTTAGACAAAATTTGGTTTTGTCAGTCTTTTAAATTTTGGTCATTTTAATTGTACAAAGTGACATGTACTGATATTAATTTGCATTTTCCTGAAAAGTAATGATGTTAGTTTAGAACATCATATTAGAACATAGTTAGAACATATTTTCCTATGCTTATTAGATATTTTTATATCATCCTTTTAAAGTTGCCTGATCAAGTTTTCTGCTTATTTTTAAAACATTTGTTTCTTGCCTTTTTTATTATTGAAGTATAGGAGTCATTTATATGTTCTCCATATGAGTCCTTTGTTAGACATATGTATTAATAATATTTTATTCTAGTCCCTAATTTGCCTTTCTACTTTCTTAACAGTGTTTTAAAAAGAGTTTAAGTCCTTGTTTTATCATGAGGTAGAAATAAAGTAGAATTTTTTGTGTGATTAGTGTTATTTGTGTACTAAGAGTTTGTCTACTTTAAGCTCACAATATTTTTCTATGTTTCCTTCTAGGAGCTTTATAATTCTAGCTTTTATATTTAGAGCTGTGATTTCTCTTTCTGTGTGTAGAATGAGCTAGGACTCATTCTTTTGCCCTCTGAATATCCAACTAATATAGCACAATTGACTTGATTGGGAACCTTGGTTGAAAACAATCTCTCTATATATGTATGTATTTCTGGGTTCTATAGGTGTTTTCAAACAATCAGTTTATCTATTTTTACCAATATTATAAAATCTTGATATCTGTGACCTTATAGTAATAAAATAATAGCTTTTAATGATACCTTTTGTTTTTAAGATTGTTTTGCCTAGTCTCAATATTTTTTGTGATTCCATATAAATTTTAGAATCAGCTTGTCAATTTCTACCAAAAAGCCTGCTGAGTTTTTGATTGAGTAGTGTCAAATTTATAAATTAATTCATGAAATATTTATATCTTAATATTATTGAGTCTTCTAATTTGTGAAATATAACACATTTTCTTCTATGTGTGTTGTAAACCCTTAATATATTTGTATTACTTTTATTTTAAATAGCCAATTAACTTTTCATTTAAAAGAAAACTATAAATAACATATTATATTTACCCACATGTTCCCAGTTTGCAATAAATTCAATTTTTCATCGGCATCATTTCCCTTCAGCTTTAAGAACTTGGCTTTAACATTTCTTTGAGTGCATGTCTGTTTGTGACACATTATCTCAGCTTTTGTTTATCTGAAAATATGTCATTTTGCCAGACATGTATAAATCCAGGTTAAATTTTTTTCCTATCACTTCAATATACCATTCCAATAACATCCAGTTTCCACTATTTCCCATGAGAAGTTAACCACATTCTTACTGTTGTTCCTCTTTAGGTAATGTGTCTTTTTTACTCTGATGCTTTTAAGGTTTGCTTTTGTATCTTTGGCTTTCAGGAGTATGATTATGATGAATCTAGCTGTGGTGCTCTTTGTCCTTATTCTGCCTAGGATTCCTTAATCTATGGGTCAGCATTTCTGCCAAATTTGGAAAAAAGAAAAGCATTTAGCCAATAACTCTTGAAATATTTTTTCTGTCTTATTCTCTCTCTCATTGTCTTAGTTTGTTTGGGATGTTATTACAAAAATACCATGGATTGGACAGCTTATAAATAACAGAAACTTACTTCTCACTGTTCTAGAGACCAAAAGTCAAACACAAAAGTGCCAGGAGATTTGGTGGCTGGTGAGGATCCAATTTCTGATTTATACACAACCATCCTCTTGCTGTGACCTCACATGGCAGAAGAGACAAGAGAACTTTCTGGGTCTCCTTTATGAAGGCACTGATCCCTTTGCTAGTCACCAAATCACCTCCAAATGGCCCCATCTCTAAATACCATCACAGTATGCATTAGGATTCAACATATGACCTTGGGGGGTATATAAACATTCTGTTTAGCCCTTGTTTCCTTTTGGGACTACCCATACTCATAAATTAGACTTCTTAATATTGTTCCACTAGTCACTAACGCTCTATTCAACTTTCCCCGATCTTTCTCTCTCTGTGCTTTACTTTAAATTATTCTATTGACCTGTCTTCAAGTTCACTAGTCCTTTCCTCTGTTTTGTTTAATCTGCCAATGAATTACTGATTTCAGATGTGTTTTCCAATTATAATTTTTGTTATCTTTGTCACTGTTCAAACATCTCCTGCCATTCTCAGCTTTTCACTCACTCTGTCAATATTTTCCTATAGACTTTTACATATATTTAGCATAAAGTCCTTAGCTGCTGATTGCAAAATCTGAGGCATTTATGGGTCTGTTTATTTTGTCTTTTTTTTTTCTTTTGCCCATTGGACACATTTTCCTGTTCCTTTATGTTGGTAGTATTTTTTTTATTGTGTAATAGAAATTCTGAATCATGTGTTGTAGAGACTCTGGATTCTTTTACTTTCTTATGAAAAGTGTTGAATTTTGTTTTAGCAGGCATTTAAATTACTGATGGATCATCCTAAACTTGCAGAGGTTTTGTTGGGGCAAATTAGCTTCGGTTCTGCCCCTAGTCCTAGGACATATTCCCTAGCCCTTGGATGCTGTCTTCACTATTAAGGCATGGTTTAATGGTAAATTAAAAGTGATACCAATTCCCTTTACCCTAGCCCTCCCAAACTGTATCTCCCCTATGATAGGCATCAGCTGAAATCTCTTAGATACTTTCAGACTTCTGGCTCTTGATTCTCCCATGGCTCCTTGAGTTATTGCATATGGACTCAGCCAAGTGGGCTGTCTTTGGCCCCTTGTCTTGAGCCCTCTGTCTTGAGCCCGCTGTCCTGAGCTCACTGTCCTGAGCCCCCTTTCCTGAAACCCCTGTCTTGAGCTCCCTGTCTTTAGCCCCCTGTCTTAAGCCTTCTGTCTTGAGCCCGCTGTCCTGAGCCCCCTTTCCTGAATCTCCTGTCTTGAGCCCCCTTTCCTGAACCCCCTGTCTTGAGCCCCCTTTCCCGAACCTCTTGTCTTGAGCTCCCTGTCTTGAGTCCTGTGCTTCAAGTGACCATGCACCTCAGAGTGCTTTCCTTGAAATGTTCGAAATCTCCCTTCAGTGCCTGGGACTGGCTGGGACCAGCAGTGCTGTCTTGGAGAACTAGCACAAGCTTGGACTGAGACCTGCATGGAACCAGGTTTTAATTTCTCTTTTGGAGGAATTCTGTAACTCCCTGTCATACAATGGGATTGACCAGATGGCAGAAGAAAGTTTGGGGCTTGTACCTATGGGGACATGCTGGTCCCTGTGGCCAGCCTTAGTTCTCTAACAACATCCTAGAGAGTATATCACGTCCACTAACTGGTGCAGTATTTCTTTTATGAGACTGCATGAGATCGAGCTGTCAAAATGGTGCTGACACACCTGGAGTCACGTGCACCATGGGGAAGCCCTTAAATTCTTGCCCATGTAATTTCATTGTACATCCTTGAGAAAATAAGTGGCCTTGCTCTGCATCAGTGTCATCAGCATCATCAGTGTCATCAGCATCATCAGTGAAGAGAAGATTACTTCTGCTTCCTCCATCTTTCAGGGTGCGTCTGTAAGCTCCTGTACTTTTGTCTTTCTCTACACTCTTTTTGGCTGACCCCACCCCCACCCCACTTCAAACACATTCACCACAAGAGAAGGAATTTCTATTCTGATTGTCTAGTGTCTAAGGCATTCCGTGAGCAGCACTTTACTATGCACAGAGTTATAGGACCTTAGAAAGACTAATGAGAGGTACAGTCCCTCTGGTGCTTCTAAAGTAAGCAGAGCCTCAGCAGACCTGGCCAAAGCCCCTTTCCCTACCCCAACTCTGATACAAGTCCTCTAAATCTACAATTAAGAGGGTAAGGCAATGGCCATTTTAGATTATGGAGTGGGTGAGTAAGCCAGAACTTTCAACTTAGAAGATAAAAAAACTTGATTGATAAACTTACTGATATTGATCAAGTGACACTTCATTTCTCATTTGGCAGTTATTTCCTGTTCATGTGTTCTCTCTGGCAAAAAGTGCAGAAGAAAAAGGGATAAATATACATAGGATTCTGGTCCCCATAATCCTGTATCCCTAACAATGATACAGGAGTTAATAAGAAATCATTTAGGCAGACAGTAACGTAGGTATGGGAGTCCTCAGTAAGGCTTTTCTCTTGAATAAAAAGCAGCCTCAATTTTTTTTTTTTTTTTTTTTTTTTGAGATGGGTCTCGTTCTGTCACCCAGGCTGGAGTGCAAGTGGCACGATCTCAGCTCACTGCAAACTCCACCTCCTGGGTTCAAGCAATTCTCTGCCTCAACCTCCCAAGTAGCTGGGACTACAGGTGGCCACCACCATGCCCAGCTAATTTTTGTATTTTTAGTAGAGACGGGGTTTCACCATCTTGGCCAGGCTGGTCTTGAACTTCTGACCTTGTGATCCACCCTCAGCCTCCCAAAGTGCTGGGATTATAGGTGTGAGCCACCGCACCTGGCCCCCAAATCATTTTCTAACAAAGAGTATCCTGTAAAGTTGAGGTGCAGTCAAAGACAAGCAAACTGAGAGCTTGCACAGGGGAATGCTGGCAGGAACTAGGGCCTAGGCATGTTCAGGAAGGCCGCTGTATCTTCCCTTCTCTTTGTGAGCCACGTGTACGGTAAAGAAGAGCAGACAAGATGGCAGGGATCAACCGGAAAGCCTATTTGCATAATAAGATTAGTGTGGGCCACCAGCCTTCCCAATCCCATGTAAACATCATACCTGATCAAACCAATCTATGAGCCCTATGTAAATCAGACATTGCCTCCTCAAACCTGACTATAAAGCTGAGCCCATCCACCCCCCACCAGTCCTTTACGCTCAGAGACCCCTTTCTCTATAGAGAAGGCTGTTTCTCTTTCTCTTCTGTTCTGTCTATTAAACGTCTGCTCCTAAATTCCTCACGTGTGTCTGCATCCTCAATTTTCCTGATGTGTGATGAAGAACCCCAGGGTATATACCCCAGACAACACAGGCACTTCAACAATTGTTATCATTCAATATTCAGTAATATCCATTTATTTTAGTTATTTGAAAAAGTTAAATAAACGGTTCTCAACTGTGGCTGATTTTGTTCCTCAAGGGACGTTTGGTAATATCTGGAGACATGTTCAATTGTCATGCCTGGAGGCTGCTACTAGTAAGCATCTAGTGAATAGGAGCCAGGGATGCTGCTAAACATCCTATAATCAATGGGACAGTCCCCCACAGCAAGTACTAGGCTCAAAATGTCAGTAATGCTGACACTGAGAAACTCAGAGTTAAATGAATCAAAACAAGGCTGTCATTTTGAATGTGTTTTCCCTTCTGTATTTTTCAAAAGAAAAATTTTAAATTATTTTATTCTAAAACATTTGCAAAGAGAATTTCAGTGGCAATGAAGTAAAGTTTTAAAAAGATTGAAAAAAATTAGATAAAATCTACAATGTGTTTAGTACATAAAATATATGCTGGACCCTTTGGTATACTTTCTATGATTAGGTTACCTAATGGTCTTTTATTTTTGTAGCATTATTTATGACAGTAACATCATTCTCACAGCCCAATCTCAAATCAGGTAACTTAAATCAGGGAATATTATGACATTTTATGACATCATATAAACAACAGTGAACACTACTTTTGGAGGTTCTAATTTGTAAAACAAATTAATTTAGGTATGCAAAACAAAATTATTGAAATTATTGAAATTCAGCACAGATCGTTAATTTGTCAAAAGATCATTTATTCCATTTGAAATTTCAAAATATCAACTGGAGAGTAAGTAATAAAATAGTGGAGTTTCTTCACTCTTTTATTACTGTTCTCACCACTGTTATATTAAATAATGAATTTGACCTTTGATTGTTTAACTAGTACTCTAAAGCATCATACTTTGTATGTACTATTTGGTTAAATTGTCTTCAGCATAAGAAGAAACCATGAAAGATTCCGTTTACCATTCTGTGTTTAAAGTGAACTTAAATTGACAACCCCCTTAACACATTCAATAGCTTTCTTTAAATTGTATTTCTTAGGTTTGAGAGAAAGATGTGGAGGAGGGAATCAATAGAAACTACACTGGAAACATTAGTAATGCCACAATAAATCTCCAGTTGTTCAGCAGCCTACTAATTACAGGGCCAGAAATAAACCAACCTCTGAAACTATTCATGAACATCTAAAAGTCCAAGGTTCTGTGTCTTTCCATTGTACCCCATGTATTGCTTTGTCAGTAAAGCTCTGCATAAACTGTTGCATATGATGCAGTGAGTTACTCCCTGAGGCTCTGCTGTGGGGTCAGGGCTGGGCCTGAGAAGAGTGTGGTGGCTGGCTGGCTGTCTTGGGGGCTCCCATCATCTTCAGCTGCTTCCCCTGACCATGCAGTTCATACTCCATGGGATTCCAACTGAGTTCTTTGGACAGAATTTTAAATCCTTATTCCCCTTCCCCCATAGGAAAAGCATTAAAAAACAATAAAAATAGTGCATCTGACTTTTTTACCTAGGGAATGCCTAGAGGAGAGAATGATTTAATGAATCAAAACTCTGGTTACCAGTGGGGCAGGATCCAGAACAATGAGGTCATCCATGTTTGCCTTTGGGGCTTCCACTTTCTCCTCCTCCTCCTGTGTTTGTGCACCCCTGTGATCTCTAGAATCGTACCCCATAGCTCTCAGAGTACCGCACCTCACAGTCTAAACATTCTCTTCCTCTTCCCTCCTGACTACAGGTGATGGTTATGAGGGCCATGTTCATTGTGCTGCATATAAAATAATCAGGTAACCAGTTTTAGAAGACTGAATTTTAACAGGTGTTCTCCTCTGAAATGACAGACACCTAACTCATAGAAATGACTTGTAATCATGGCCAGGGTTAGGAACAAGGATTTGGAGAAAGAAAGTGCCTTCAAGTCACTCTACAAATAGTGTTGTCTACCCAACCACAGGAAGAGAAGCCCTGGGGATACATTCAGCAGGCAGCAGGTCCTGCGGGTTCTACAGCTTCAAATTACTTGAAGCAAATGAGGTTTTTTAGGTAACACTACACTGAGTTCTAAAACATAATTAAAATGGATTTTGTACCAAATTCTATAAAATGTCAAAATATCTTGCCTAAGTAACTTTACCAAATCACTCATAATAAGTGTCCCCAGGAATGGGACCCAAATTGGCAGAGAACAAATTCTAAGAAGGTGTGGTAGATACGGTCATGGCCTTGAAAACTGTACACGTCCTAATTTCCAGAACCTGGGAATTTATCACATTATATGGCAAAGAGGAGTTAAGGTTGCTGATGTAATTAACGTTGCTAATTGGCTGGCCTTAACATAGATTTATTATAGGTTATCCAGGTGAGGCGAACATAATGATAAGGATCCCTGTAACTGGAAAAAGAAGGCAGAAGAGGTTGGAGTGATGTGCTACGAGAAAGACTCAGTTTACCATTGCTGGCTGTGAAGATGGCAAAAGGGGACCAAGGCTCAAGAAATATGAGAAGACCTGAGAGAAGAGGCTCACGCCTCTCATCCCAACACTTTTGGAGGCCGAGACAGGTGGATCACTTAACTTCAGGAGTTGGGGACCAGCCTGGGTAACATGGAGAAACCTGTCTACCAAAAAATACAAAACTTAGCCAGGCATCATTGCTCACACATGTAATCCCAACTACTTGGGTGGCTGAGGCAGGAGGATTGCTTGAGCCCAGGAGCTTGTGACCAGTCTGGGAAACATGGCAAGACCTCATCTCTACAAAAATAAATGAAAAGTTAACTGGGCATGGTGCATACCTGAAGCCCCACTTACTCAGGAGGTTGAGGCAGAAGGATCACTTGAGCCCAAAGAGGTCAAAGCTGTAATGCATCATGATAGCACCACCACACATCAGCCTGGGTGACAGAGTGAGACCATTTCTGAAACAAAACAAAACAAAACAAAAGAAATGTGAGAAGCTTCTAGGAGCTGGAAAAGGCAAGAAAAAAAAAAATGGATTTTCCAATAGAACCTAGAAAGGAATGTAGCTTTGCCAACACCTTAATGTTAGCTCAGCAAGACCTATGTGAGACTTCTGGCCTCCAGAACTACAAGATAATAAGTTTATGTTGTTTTAAGTAATTAAAATCACAAGAATTTAGTGAGAATCACTAAATTCCTACAGCAGCCATGGGAAACTGAAACAGATAGATATCAGAGCCAACAGTTCTGCATAGGAACCATTGTGTCTGAAACACAGGCCTTGAGAAAGACACCCACCAGCAACTTGTGGCTATGGTCTGCAAGCTTAGCCCTTGGTGCCTACCTATGGGATAGATGAAACACCTTTTCTACCACTCCTAAATAGCCCTGCAGATTCTGCCTTTCCATTCCCACTATCACCATCTCAGTTTAAGTCTTCATCATCTTTGGTGTAAATTTGTGGGGGTTCAGTCAGGATGGTGGGAAAAATTTTAGTTATAGACAATATACACAAATCCTATTGGAAGGCCTGGGAGTTTTTACATATAGTACTTGCCTGAAGGCAGCCTTGTCCCCTTAGTTAAATAAATTAGAGTAGAAACGAAGGAATGTGGGGAGTTTATCTAACTAGCTTGTTTATTCAAATTGGCCTAAGACTAAACTTTGATTTACCACAGGTGATTAATTACTTTCTACGCAGGAAGTCCGCAATGTCAATTACACTCTAGTGGTGTTGACTCAAGCCTTTGTCAATTAATCTTTACTGAATAAATGCGAGTCTTGCTGGCTAACCAAGGCCTTGGTCACAACTCTTTACAGCCCTCCCCGGGAGTCTGTAAGTGGCCTAGACACTCAGCCAAACTGGCAAAGCAGAATATCTGTGTCAGTGTACTTTATTCATCCATCATTGGGTCAGGGTCTGTGGGACAGACCCCTGCATAAATTATTTCAACAGCTCCTTGACTGGTTTCCCTTTTTCCAGCTTTGCCTGCTCAATGCCAAGCTCCATAGTTTAGAAGGGGTTCCTTGTGTACCTGACTCACCACCTGAAGGAAATGTCTTCAGAGATGTTCACTGCCCCAGGTAGGGCCCATGCTCCATGTAAGGCCATCCTCTCCAGGTGTAATCATGCCAGGCTCCATTGCCCAATATGTGGCAAATCAATACATGGAGACAATGAGAATTGCAGCAGAGAAAGAAGTTCAATCATCAGGGATTCAAACAAGAGGAAACCTCACATCTGTCTTCCCAAAGAGTTTGGGGATAGGGATCTTAAGGGGTTTAGGATGGGTTGTGGACCTGGGATCATGGATTAATCAAAGAGTGAAAGGTGAAGTCAAGGGACAGGGAGATGAAGAAACTGTATTTTTGTGTTGACTTAGTTTTGGGTTCTTCAGACTATCTGGTGTCAGCCATTTTGCTGGTACTCAGGATCTGAAAAACATCTTAAGTAATTTTTAAGCAAAAAGGTCTTAAGATTTTAATGTTAGAGATTCTATCTATAGAAACAATGGGGAAGCAAATGGTCAGTATCTAATGTTAGAATGGCTATAGGGAGATAGGCCAGAAGGCTACCTGATTAATGCTTAACTGTACTTTTGCCTGAAGTCTGGCATATAATTTTCCTTACCCTATGGGGACAGTTTCATGGGCTCACCTTAAAGAATAGTAGGGCCAAGAATGAAATTAAGGCCCACATAAAATGTGTTATAAATCACATTAACAAACTGAGAAATAAAATATGTTATATTCTCCTACCTTAGAAATCCAGATCCAAATTTAGAATTCTCAGACTTCTAAGAGTTTCCATCCAGAACATTCCTACATGAGGAAAGCTGGTACCCAAGCCCTCCATGTTCATGTACCAAGTCCTAAGTCCCTGATCTGCATCTGATCCCCTTCTCTCTTTATCCCTGACCTGTTTCATATCATAAGGGATCATGCCTACCCCAACTTCAAACTCCATTCCAACCCATCACCAACAGCCACCCCTTGGCTACTCACCATGTCTACAAATACATGTTGGTAGAATGTCCTGACCTTGGAGCATGAACCCAGGGAATAGGCTGCCCAAGACACAGGTGCAGATGCAGGGCCATTGTGGAAGGAATTCTGAGGACACAGGGACCCAGAGCATGACCTAGAAGGTAGGATAATGGGTTCCAGGTGGACACGTGTTCTTGGTCCTGCAGAGCATACTCCCCATGGGGAAGAACAACAAGAAGAGCACGTTCTAATACATGAGCACCAGGGCACGAGCTCTTTGTCAATGGTACTGCTTCTCCACCTATCTGGCCTTACTACTGATCACCTCATAGCTGTGCTTAGTAAGAACAAAGAGCATCTCACATCCTGGATGCCTTTCACCTCTGTGCTCTTGCTGGGGCAACACCCATGTATGCGCTGTAAAGCAATTGATTGTTCATCTTTTTAAACTGTATTTTCTATTTTCTTCTGCCCCTAAACTTTTGAGCACAGCAAGCTGTTAATTAATTACTGGTAATTGATTAACTGACCTGATTTTGTGACATGAACATGGAGAGCATTAATTAAATTGAAGAATTGAAAGGCATCATGTTGTATTCATTAACAATAGGTAGAAAATATCAGACAGCCATGAGGAATATAATTCACTCAAAGATCAGCTGTTTTCCCATCAGGTATGAGGGCATTAGAAAGTGACAATAATAAAGACATGTCATTCTGGAACTAGAAGAGATATTCAGATCAGTGAAGTAAAATTACATGGAACAAAAAGGTGTTGTGGGAAGTCAGGGACCCCAAACGGAGGGACCAGCTGAAGCCATGGCAGAAGAACATACATTGTGAAGATTTCACGGACATTTATTAGTTCCCCAAAGTAATATGTTTATGATTTCTTACGCCTGTCTTTACTGCCATCTCTGAACATAAATTGTGAAGATTTCATGGACATCTATCACTTCCCCAATCAATATTCTTGTGATTTCATATGTCTGTCTTTAATCTTTTAATCCCATCATCTTCATAAGCTGAGGATGTATGTTGCCTCAGGACCCTGTGATGATTGCGTTAACTGCACAAATTGTTCAAACAATATGAAATCTGGGCACCTTGAAAAAAGAACAGGATAACAGAGATGTTCAGGGAACAAGGGAGATAACCTTTAGGTCTGGCTGCCGGAGAGACGGGTGGAACAGAGTCATATTTCTCTTCTTTCAAAAGCAAATAGGAGAAATATCACTGAATTCTTTTTCTCAGCAAGGAGCAGCCCTGAGAAAGAGAATGCATTCCTAGGGGGAGGTCTCTGAAATGGCCGCTCTGGGAACGTCTGTCTTTTACGGTTGCAGATAAGGGATGAAATAAGCCTTGGTCTCCCATAGCGCTCCCAGGCCTATTAGGACAAGGAAATTCCTACCTAATAAATTTTGGTCAGACCGGTTGTCTGCTCTCAAACCCTGTCTCCTGAAAAGATGTTATCAATGACAATGCGTACCCGAAACTTCATTAGCAATTTTAATTTCGCCCCCATCCTGTGATCTCGCCCTGCCTCCATTTACCTTGTAATATTTTATTACCTTGTGAAGCATGTGATCTCTGTGACCCACACTCTGTTTGTACACTCCCTCCCCTTTTGAAAATCACTAATAAAAACTTGCTGGTTTTGCAGCTTGGGGAGCATCACGGAACCTGCCAACATGTGATGTCTCCCCTCAACACCCAGCTTTAAAATTTCTCTCTTTTGTACTCTTTCCCTTTATTTCTCAGACTGGCCGACACTTAGGGAAAATAGAAAAGGACTCATGTTGAATTATCGGGGGTGGGTTCCCCAGATACAAAGGTCTCTGCTAGCCTCATGATCTCATCACAGTGAGCAGCACAATGTTAAAGGTGCTCTCACTCTCTGCCTGAGGGCTTCCTGAAAGTGTTAACAATATAATTACTAGACACTGAATCTTGGGGAAGTAGTTGGAGTCTAGATGCCCATTCTGACCAAGGAATCTGTTAACAGTGCTCACCTTGGTTTACCTTCACAAAGCATCATTTCCTTACTTTCAAGAAGCTTGATGTCTAACCTGGCCTCTTCACCACAGCTAAAACACACACAAAAAGAGAACTCAGTAGAACAGTGGCAACCCTACTGATTTTTAAAGGATGTGGATTTCAACAAAGAATCTACCCCGTTCTTCAGTAGAAGAGCCCAGTGTGTGGAATGATGCCCCTCACTCAAGGTGAGGGCAGAGCTTGTAAGAGAACTGATTATTAAGTCCTGAAAAAGGCAGTGGGAACTTACAAGTGCATAGTATGTTTTGTAAGATCTCACAGAAGACCGGGGTCACTGAAAACTGGAAGATACATTTGCAGTGTAGAAAGCATTTAAGCTGGGTGAAACTGCACTAATTAAGATGCGTCATGGTTAGAGGGGAAATCAAAGAAGTAGAAAAGAAATAACTACTGTTTTAGAGACATGAGTATCTGGGTTCAAATACCAACTCTACCATGTACCATGTATATTAACTTTGGATGACTTTGAGAATTATTTTTGGTCTCAGGATTCTTATTTTTTAAAATGTAGAGGCTATTTGGTATCAGCATCATAATAGGATGCAAAATGAAACAGAATAATAATTTTAAAAAAGTTTAGGACAATTTATGAAGAACTTGCATGTACTTCTTCTCATGTGGGATGCTGTTGCAGTATGTCCATTTTGTTTAAGGTAGATTGATCAATTCAAAGCATAAAATAAACTGATAAAAGTGGATGGTACTGCTGCAACTGTAGATAATCACTAACTTGCAAAAAATAACCAGGAAAGAAGAGGTATTTTGTCCAACTTACACATGTTATAAGTTTCCTCTAATCTGGCAACTTTCTTATCCCCAGCATCTATGGAATAAGTCAAATTCACATATTAAGCAGACTCAGAGAATCTCAAAGGTGAAAGAAAAAAATTTTTGGCAAAATTGGCTCATTACTTTTTTGAATTTTCTACTCTCCTCTCTCTCTGCTTTATATTTTGCTTCCTTTGGCAGTAGAATATGGCTTATATAAATGTAAATAATTCCTCATTATACCCCAAGGGCATAGAATGCATCCAAGGCTGCCAATCTAACTCATGCAACCATATGTTGATTATCTGAGAGAGGAAAGCTTATAAGCATTGCAAATTGCTACCAGGCTATTGCAGCTTCAATGGCAATGCTGAGAATTATTCTTCCCACATTTGTTCCTTAAAGCAGAGTATATTTCAAACTTTTGAATCTTTCATTTCCATTTCTCTACCACAAGAAGATATAAAGCTGCTCAGACACTTGCTGGCTGAAGCACTTGAGCTCCAGGATAAATACTTAGGAATAGAGTCAGTCAGATTTCTCTCCCAGCTTTCGTCTCTTTTCCTCTTCTAGTGGGGAAATTGCACCTCATTAGCTTTGTGACTTTAGAAAGTCACTTCACCTTTCTAAGTCTCAGTTTCTTCACTTGTAAAGTAGTAATGATATTTAAAACACATCACTGCCATCAGGGTTGCACGGAAAAACCCTTAGCTTTTAAATAACTTCCATAGTGCCTGGCACATAAATAGAAGCCATAACTATTACTATGCCCTTTGCTCTTCACACTGTATTGTTTAACTTCCTTGTTTTATACATTGTGGCATTGTTTATATAAAAATAAAATGCATAGCTGTTCAAGTTCATGAGTTCTGACAAATGTATAAACCTTTATAACCACTTCATACAACAAGATACTGTTTCCATCATTCCTGAAAGTTTTTTTGTGTACCTTTCCAGTAAGTTTCCCCACCTCCCAGTGATAATCATTTCTAAACTCTAGCAGATTGGTAGCATAATCTAGCATTGATTACTTTTCCCTGTCATGGACGTCTATGTAATATGTCAATGTGACTTACTCCATAGATGTTGGGAATAATAAAGTTGCCACATTAGAGGAAACTTATAACACGTGCAAGGTGGACAAAATAGCTCTTCTTTCCATTGATATTTACATCAATGAAATTATATGACATCTCATCCTTTGCATCTGCCCTGTTCACTCAATCTCATGTTTTTGAGATTCATCATCCATATTGTTGCATATATTAATGCTAGTAGATTTCTGATTGCTAAGCATGAATATATTACAATGTGTTTAGCTATTTTCCTGTTGATTGACATGTGGGTTATTGCTAATTTCAGGCTATTATTAATAAAACTGCTAACATTCATTTCTTGCACAAGTTGTTTCGTTAACATACATTTCCTATTTTTCTTTTTCTTTCTTTCTTTTTTTTTTTTTTTCAGAGAAAGGGTCTCTGTTACCAAGATTGGAGTGCAGTGCTGCAATCATAGCTCACTGCAACCTCAACCTCCTGGCCTCAAGTGATCCTCCAGCCTTAGGCTTCTGAGTAGCTTGGATTATAGGTACTCACCACCCCACCTGGCTAATTTTAAAAAATTTTTTGCACAGACAGAATCTCACTGTCTTGCCCAAGCTGGTCTCAAACTTCCGGCCTCAAGTGATCATCTGTCTTGGCCTCCAAACTGCTGGGATTATAGGTATGAGCCACTGTGTCCAGCCTGAATATATGTTTTTATTATTATTCAGGGTAAATATTATTATTAAATTAAATTAAATTAGATTAAATATTATTCAGGGTAAATGCCTAAGTATTGAATTTCTGTTCATAGAGTACATACATGTTTAACATTATATATGCTTAACCGTTCTGAGGTGGTTGTATTATTTTTCACTTCTGACAACAATGAACAGGAAGCTCAGTTGCTGCACATCTTTGCCAGCCTGTGCTATTCCCAGTCTTTCTGTTATAGCTGTCCTAGTGTATGGAGAGTGGTATTTCATTATTGCTTATTTTGGATTTCCCTGACAACCAATGATTTTGAGCGCCTTTTCTTGTGCTTACTGGTTATTGAGCTAGCGCCTTCTCACTAGGGTCTTTTTGAGACCTTGTCAATTTTTTTTTCCCCCAAAACTGGGCCGTTATTTTAATTATTGATTTACAGGAAATTTTTAAAATATGTTATTAATAAGAGTATTGTGTTAGGTATATACATTATGAATATTTTCAGAGTATGATTTACCTTCTTATTATCTTAAAGATATGTTTTTAAGAGAAAAAAATTTTAATTTTGACAAAATTCAATTTATATATTTTTTTTCTTTCATAATTAAGGCTTCTTTTGTTCTAAGAAATCTGGCTAAACTAAGTGTATAAAGATATTCCTTTATGTTTCCTTATGGAAGTTTTTTTTTTAATTCAAGCTTTTACATAAATGGCTCTGATCCATCCTGAATTAATTGTTATATATGGAATGAGTAGGGTACAATGTTTAGCTTTTTCTCAACAGAATATTCAGTTGTTCCAATATATTTTGTCTATAAGGCCCCTTTTTGTTTTTGTTCCTTCCTAAAAATTTAAGGGGTATAAATGTAGTTTTGCTGCATGGATATATTGTGTAGTGGTGAAGTCTGGGCTTTGGTGTAACCATCACCTGGATGATGTACATTGTACCCATTAAGTAATTTCTATCCCTTGCCCCTCCTACCTTCCTATCCTTCTGAATCTCCAGTGTCTGTTATTCTACATTCTGTGTCCCCATGCAGGTGTTATTTAGCTTCCACTTATAAGTGAGAACAGGAGGTATTTGGCTTTCTGTTTCTGAGTTGTTTCATTTAAAACAATGGCCTCTAGTTCTACCCATCTTGCTGCAAAAGACACGATTTAATTTTTTAATAGCTGAATAGTATTCCATTGTATACATTTATCACATTTTCTTTATCTAATCACTTAGATTGATTCCATGATTTTGCTGTTGTGAATAGAGCTGTGATAAGCATATGAGTGCAGGTATCTTTTTTATGTGATTTCTTTTCCTTTGGGTACATATTCAGAAGTGGAATTGCTGGATCAAATGGCAGTTGCAGTTTTAGTTCTCTGAGAAAACTCTATACCATTTTCCAGAGAGATTGTACTAATTTACATTCCTACCAACAGTGTATAAGCATTCCCTCTTCTCTGCATCCTCACCAGTATCCATTGTTTTTTGACTTTTTGGTAGTAACCATTCTAACTGGTGTAAGATGGTATCTCATCATGATTTTGATTCACATCTCCCTGATGATTAGTGATGTTGAATATTTTCTTTCATATGCCAGTTAGCTGTTTGTGTGGAAAACACGCCTTGGCAACCTGGACATAAAATAATTATTGGTTAATTTGCAGGTCTATTTCTGGACCCTATTCTTTTTCATTGATTTATTTGGTTTGCCCTTATACAAATACTACATTTCCCTGATTGCTGTAGTTTTGTAGTAAATCTTGTCTAAGATCACTAAAACAGGCCTAGCTCTTCTTTCCAATCGATATGGCTTTCTTTTCTTGCCTTATTGTACTACCCATGACTATCAACATGATGTTGAACAAAAGCAATGGGAGTTGGTGTCATCGTTGTTTTCTGGTTTCATGTAAAATATATCCAAAGTTTCACCATAAGTTATGATGTTAACTGTTTGTTTTTCATAGATATTATGATAGATTAAAGAAGTTGCTTTTATTCCTAGTTTTCTGACAGTTTTAAAAAATCATAACTAGGTATCAAGTTTTGTCATATGACTTTTCTGTATCAAGTTACGCATAAGTTTTTTTATTCAGTTAATGTAGTAAAATATGTTGATTTGGATTGTAAGTAAGCCTTACATTCTTGAAATAAGTCTCATGCAAATGATATGTTATCCTTTTTATGTAAGGCTGGATTTGATTTACTAATATTTTGTTAAAGACTTATACATCTATGTTCATGACGAATATGGTCTATAATTTACCTCTTTGATGTCTCAAGTTTGGAGTCAGGGTATTGTTAGGCTCATAAAATAAATTGGTACATGTTCCCTTTTTTATTAACAATTTGTGTAAGATTGCTATAATTTCTTCTTTAAACGTTTGATACAATTTACTGGTGAAGCCATTTGAGGATGAAGCTTTCATTGCAGGGAGAATTTGATTATGCATTACATTTCTTTAATCAATATCTGGCCATTTAGACTTTCTATTTCTCATTGTATGAATTTGTCATGTTAAGTGCTTTGAAAAATATGTCAATCTCATTTAAGTTTCAAAATTCATTGACATTAAATCTTTCATTAAAAAACCTTATTCTCCTTTTAACATCTGTAGTGTGTTTCCTCTCTCGTTTTTGATATTAATATTTTGTGTTTTTTCTTTTTCTTTTTACCTACTTTGCAAGAGGTTTATTAATTTTATTTGTTGCTTTAAAGAATGAACTTTGACTTTGTTAGTTTTCTCTATTATTTAACTCTTCTTATTGATTCTGCTCTTGTTTTTATTATTTCATATTCTTCTCCTTTTTTTTGGTTTAATTTTCTCTTTCTAGTTTCTTAGGGTGAAAATTTAGATCACTGATTTTACATTTTACGTCTTTTCTAATATGTACATTTAAAGCTAAAAATATTCCTTAAAAGACTGTTTAAGCTGCGTGTCACACTTCAGTTTGAAAGATTTTGTAATTTCCCTTATGATTTCTTCTTTAACAAATGAACTTTTAAAAATAATTTGTTAGAAATGTGAAAATACAGTCATTAAATTTTATTTAAAGTACGACTGACTTCAGTTATGGTTGACTTTACCACCAATTTAGCCAAGTTTCTCTTTTTTCAGCCAATATTCCAGGGATATGAGGAATGAAGGATTTCTTCTCTCCTAACAAGAACCTGACACAAAGAATTAGGTTTCTTTCTGTTCTCAACTTTCTGATGTGTTTTAAAAACTATAATGCTGTAGTTTATTCAGCCTTTTCTTCTTTTTAGGGTATGAACAAATAACATTTGTAACTTTCTGTGTATAACCAGAAGAGGAGGCCCTTGATATTTACATTTTTTAAGCCTGTTTAATTAACGGGAATTGGAGATAATTTAGAAACTATAGACAGAAGGTACGGATGGCATAGTGGAGAGAGTAGCAAATGGCTACGAGCCATGATCTGGAAGCAGATTACCTGGGTTTGAACTCCAGCATCACCATTTAGTACCTGTGAAACCTATGACAATTTACTTAATCCATTTATGCCACAATGTTCACCTGTGTAAAATATAGATAATAGTGATACCTCTTTATTAGCCTGTAGCAAAAATTAACTTTGTTGATATGTGTAAAGCACTGACAGAGTAAGTGCTCTATGCTAAATAATTTAGTAAGGCATTTTAATAAGCCCCTGACCATATACAAGTATGTTACTTGGAAGAACAGAGATCAAAGTAGGGCCTAGGTGTCTCAGAAAATAAAACCAAATTGTATGGGCTAAGGGACATAATGAGAGAGTTTATGCCCTACTGGAAATGAAAGCTATTCCTGTGACAATGTCCTTCAGAAATTTGATCAAGCAGTTTAGGGAATCTAACACAAAAAAAGAAGACTTCACTTGCTTTGGAAAAGTGATGGAAATTCAGAATAGCAAGGCCTAAGGTAAAAAACAAAAACAAATAAACAAGCAAGCAAAAGCTCACGTTTATAGTGCTGCTTATTTCACAAATGAGTACAATCATTGTACCTGCAAGTAAAAAAAAAAAAAAGTTTGAAAAAATATATGGTGAATAAAAATATTTCTAGAAATAAAACTTCTTTATTTTAAAAATAGTTTTTTCAACATAAAAGTAGTAAATGTGTCATTTTAACACATTTAACCAGCCAGTCTGTAATGACGTATCACCTTTGTTGTATTTTAGATAGTCTTATCTTAGAAATTGATGAGTAAGATGAAGATAAGAAAAATTTAGGAGACATGAAACTATCTCAATATTCTACTGTTATGACAAGAAAATAAAGTTTGCTTGATTCAAATAATTTCTTTTGAGAAACAATAACCAAAAAAATGAGAAAAAAGAAAGAAGAAAGAAAGAAAAAAGGAAGAAGAAAGAAAGAAAGGAAGGAAAGAAGGAGGAGAAATGGAAGGGAGATTCAAAGAAGTAAGTAATTTCTTTTGAGAAATAAATTACTAAATCTCTATACTATGAAAATATAATTTTATTGTAGTGAAAATTTTGGATTCATTATTTGAAAGAATGTAAAAAGGTAGAAACAATCTTCCTCTGATTTCTTAAAAAAGTATAATTAAATAAAAATAAATTTTATTACTTGTATCTTGAGTTCCATTTCCTTCATTCTAAAGTCATTGATGATTTTAAAGTTGGTGTGAGGAGTTTGGAAACATTCTCTACACTTCTTCACTTCTGCCGCTTATCCTCTGTTACCAAGTTTTTATGAGAAAAGTAAAATAGGAGATTGAGAAAAAGGTCTAGATAATCCAGAGAAGAATAATGATGTAACACTGATAGGTGGATTGATGAAGAAGCAATAAGCTTTGTTTTCATTTCATTTGAGCTCATATGGGGGAAAAGGATTAGTTTGGTTTTAAGCAGACAGAAAGTAGACAGTGTTTTAAACTGTAGTTTTTTAGAAGACTAGAATTAGGAAAATATAAAATGCCGTAAGTAAAGATGTTTTAAAATGTGTAAAGGGGAAGTCTTAGCTAGAGCAATCAGGCAAGAGGAAAAAAAATAAAGGGCACCCAAGTCAGAAAGAAATAAGTCAAATTATCTTTGTTTTGCAGATGATGTAACCTTATATCTGGAAAAAACTAAAGACTCCACCAAAAAACTATTAGAATTGATAAATTCAGTAAAGTTGCAGGATACAAAGTCAACATACAAAAATCAGTGTCATTTGTATATGCCAAAAGAGAACAATCTGAAAAAGAAGTCAAGAAAGCAATTCCATTTGTAATAGCTACAAATAAAACAGCTAGGAATGAACCAAAGAAGTGGAAAATTTATACAATAAAAACTATAAAACATTGATGAAAGAAGTTGAAGAGGACACCAAAAAAAATGGAAAGATAATTCTATATTCATGGATTGGAAGAATCAATATTGTTAAAATGTCCATCAATCCAGTCTAGAGAATCAATGCAATTCCTATCAAAATACCAATGATATTCTTCACAGAAATAGACAAAACAATACTAAAATGTATATGAAACCACAAGAGACCTAGAATAGCCAAAGCTATTCTGAGCAAAAAAAAAAAAAAAAAAACAAAACTGGAGAAATCACATTACCTGACTTCAAATTATACTACAGAGCTATAGAAACCAAAATAGCATGGAACTGGCATAAAAACAGAGAACCCAGAAACAAATCCATACATCTACAGTGAACTCCTATTTGACAAAGGTGCCAAGAACATACATTGGGGAGGTGACAATCTCTTCAACAAATGGTACTAATAAGAGTGGGTGCTCATATGCAGAAGAATGAAACTAGACTCCCATCTCTCATTTTATACAAAAATCAAGTCAAAGTGGATTAAAGGCTAAAATCTAAAACCTCAAACTATGATGCTACTAAAAGAAAATATTGGGGAAACTCTCCAGAACATTTGACTGGACAAAGATTTCTTGAGTAATACTCTCACAAGCACAGGCAACCAAAGCAAAAATGCACAAATGGAATCACACCAGGTTAAAAAGCTTCTGCACAGCAAAGGAAACATTCAACAAAATGAATAGACAACTCACAGAACAGGAGACAATATCTGCAAACTACTCGTCTGACAAGGGATTAACCAGAACATATAACGAGCTCAAACAACTCTATAGGAGAGAAATCTAATAATCTGATATTAAAATGGGCAAAATATTTGAATGGATGTATCTCAAAAGAAGACATACAAATGGCAAACAGGTATATGAAAAGGTGCTCAACATCATGGATCATCAGAGAAATGCAAATCAAAACTACAATGAGATATAATCTCACCCTAGTCAAAATGGCTTTTATACAAAAGACAGGCAATAACAAATGCTGGCAAGAGATTGGAAAAAAGGAAATGCTTGTACACTGTTGGTGGGAATGTAAATTAGTACAATCACTATGGAGAACAGTTTGGAGGTTCTAAAAAAAGTAAAAATAGAGCTACCACATGATCCAGTGATCTCACTCCTAGGTATATACCCAAAATAAGGAAATCAGTATATTGAAGAGATATCTCCACTTCCATGTTTACTGAAGCACTATTCACAATAGTCAAGATTTGGAAGCATACTAAGTGTCATCAACAGATGATTAAATAAGTAAAATGTGGCCAGACGTGTTGATTCACACCTGTGATCCCAGCACTTTGGGAGGCTGAGGCAGGCAGATCACTTGAGCCCAGGAATTTGAAACCAACATGGGTGACATCGTGAAACCCTGTCTATACCAAAAAATCTAAAAATTAGCTGGGCATGGTGGTGCACGGCTGTGATCCCAGCTACTCCGATAGCTGAGGTGGTAAGATCCCTTGAGTCTCAGGAGGCAGAGTTTCAGTGAGCCGAGATTGCACTTCACTCCAGCCTATGTGACAGAGTGAGATGCTGTCTCAAAAAAAAAAAAAGTGGTATATACACACACATGGAGTATAATTCAACCATATAAAAGAATGAGATTGTGTCACTTGCAACAAAATGGATGGAACTGGCGGTCATTCTATAAGGTGAAATAAGCCATGCACAGAAAGACGCACTTCGCATGTTTCCACTTAATTGTGGGAGTTTAAAATTAACACAATTTAACTCAAGGAGATAGAGAGTAGAAAGATGATTACCAGAAACTGGAAAGAGTAGTAGGGGGATGAAGGAGATGTGGGGATGATTAATGGATACAAAAAATAGAAAGAATGAATGAGATCTAGTATTTGCTGGTACAACAAAGTGATGATAATAAAAAATAAACATACATTTAAAAATAACTAAAAGAGTATAATTGGATTGTTTATAACACAAAGGATAAATGCTCGAGGTGATTAATACCTCATTTATCCTTATGTGATTATTATGCATTGCATGCCTGTACCAAAATATCCCATGTAACACATAAATATATATGCTTACTACGTACCCACAAAAATAAAAAATAAATAAAAGAATAAAAACTCACCTCAGACTTGGTGACTTTTTTGTTTCCAGATAAATCATACTTCTCATACCAGCTAACCCAGCAGGAAATTATACAAACCTTGGCAACTGTTTTTCCTTGTGCAAAACTCTAAAGCTTCAGGGTAGAACAAATGGTTCTCATTAAAAGCCACAGTGGTGACTATGTCAACATACTGATCTGAGTTGTGCCCTGCCGTCCAGGAGGGATACACGCAGGAGGCCCAGGAGGCACCGTCTTTTCATTTTATTTTCTTCATTCTCAAAGGAGGTGAAGGAGGCACAGTTTTAACATGCACAGCTCACACCCAGTGAAGGGGATGCTGGCTGTCACTTTGACAATTCTGGGTAACAAAACCAAGAGAGCAGCATCACCAATCATTCAGCTTTCAGGCCTACTTGAAACCACCTTTGCAAGAATTGTGTCATTGAGAAAGTTACAGCCATGGTACTTTCTGATCTGATCTAGCCAACTCCCCTCTTGCCTTTAGCCTTTGATATGGTTTGGATTTGTTTCCCCACTCAAATCACATGTTGAATTGTAATCCCAAATGTTGGAGATTTGATGGGAGGTGATTGGATCATGGAGGCAGACTTCCCCTGTGCTGTTCTCATGACAGTAAGTTCTCATAAGATCTGGTTGTTTAAAAGTGTGTGGCACCTCTCCACTCTCCCTTCCTTCTGCTCTGGCCATATAAGATGTTCCTGCTTCCTCTTCACATTCCACCATAATTATAACTTTCCTGAACCATGCTTCCTGTACAGCCTGTGGAATCATGAGCCAATTAAGCCTCTTTTCTTTTCTTTTCTTTTTCTGAGACAAAGTCTTGCTTTGTCACCCAGGCTGAAGTAGTGGCTCAATCTCAGCTCAACCTCTGCCTCCTGGGTTCAAGCAATTCTCCTGCCTCAGCCTCCCAAGTAGGTGGGATCACCGGCAATGTGTCATCATGCCCAGCTAATTTTTGTATTTTTAGTAGAGACAGGGTTTCGTCATATTGGCCAGGTTGGTCTTGAACTCCTGACCTCAGTGATCCACTAGCTTTGGCCTCCCAAAATGCTGGGATTACAGGCATGACCCACCATGCCCGACCCAATTAAACCTCCTTTCTTTATAAATTACTCAGTTTCAGGTATTTCTTTATAGCTGTATGAGAACGAACTAATACACCCTTCAAGCTATGTTTAATTATTCCTGGACTTAAGCCAAGACAACTTAGGGAAACACTTAGTTTATAGTTTAAATGATAATAGTCTTTCTCCAAAACTCAACTACCTTTGTAAAACTAATGAGGGACCACCAGGATGGGAGGATAGAGGAGCCTTAATTCTGCTAAGGTTTAGACATACACAATTGCCAGCCATGATTATGGAGGTTACTAGATATGCAACTTCCCCAATCACTCCTGCAGATAACATCACTATTGTAGAACCTAAGATTGGCCTTCTGGAATATTTTTCAGGTTTTTTACATGTCTGACCACTGATGGCTTCACCTGGATTCACCAAGGCTCCTGTGGCCCTACCGGGAAGTGACTCAGTGAAAGAGGACAACTTCAACTTCCTATGATTGTATTTCCTACTCAACAAATCAGCACTTCCCATACCCTAGGCCCTTCTTGCCCACCAAGCTACCTTTGAAGAACCCCTAACCTATGGGACTTTGATAAGATTGATTTGAGTAGTAACTCTGTCTCCCATGTGGTGTGGCCTGCCTCATGTTGGTTAAACTCTTTCTTTGCTGCAATGCTATGCTCTCCATGCATTGATTTTGTTTGTGCAGTGGGCAGGAAGAACCTGTTGGGTGGTTATATACTTGTTTGACAGCTTCCACAGGAGCTAACTAGTTTTAACCACATTGGAGAAATTACATGATAGAACATGAAGAAGAGAATGATAATGGACTGTGGGTGGAAGATATTCAGCATTTGCCATGTGTCAGGCACTGCACTCAAGTTCTAACATGGGATTTAATACTCATAGCAATCTTACAAGGTGTTAGTATTGGTAATAGTCATATCCCCATTTTAAAGAGAAATAAACTAAGGTTCAGAGAGGTTTAGTGACTTTTTGAAAGTCACACAGTTAATGAGTAGAGGAAGTAGAATTAGGATCCAGGTTTATCTGAATCCAAAGCTCTTGTGGTATTCATTGTTACCTCCACTGCCTCCCATATTTAGTTCAAGATCACCCCAACCTCATTCATTACTTTGTCAACTAATCTGAAACCCAATAGTCTCCAAAAAGGGACTATCCTCTTTAATATGCAAGGGCTCTCATGAAAACTGAGTCCCTGGACACAGAAGTGGAATTCTAGAATTATACTGAATGAGGTGGTAATGGCACAATAGAATAAAATAATGTCTCTAAAGCACTTCTAATGCTCAGAGGCTGTGATATGCAACTATGCAAGTCCCTGGTAAAAAGAGTCCTTTCATCACCTTTATGGGTTTTCAGAAACTCAGGGTTTGATTTTTCTTCCTTTAAAGAACATATTATGAATTATGATCAGTTTGCTCAGATAGGTTTAACAAGTTGAGTGTTTTCCTAAGCAAATGTAATGCCTGGGAAAATGTTAAATGTAGAAACACTATTACTAAAGTTTCCAATGACAACACTCTTCATAATAGTAACCAGCTAGTACTGACCACATTTGCCATGAGTAAGTACTGAGGAGTCAGATGATTTCCCTCTTCCTGTCTTATATGGTTTGGCTCTGTGTCCCCACCCAAATCTCACCTTGTAGTTCCCATAATTCCCACGTGTTGTGGGAGGGACCCAATGGGAGATGAATTATGGGGGCAGGTCTTTCCCATGCGGTTCTTGTGATAGTGAATGCGTCTCACGATATCTGATAGTTTTTAAAACAGGAGTTTCGCTGCACAAGCTCTCTTTTTGCCTGCTGCCATTTATGTAAGATGTGGCTTGCTCCTCCTTGCCTTCACCTTCCACCATGATCGTGAGGCCTCCCCGGCCATGTGGAACTGTAAGTCCAATTAAGCCTCTTTCTTTTGTAAATTTCCCAGTCTTGGGTATGTCTTTATCAGCAGTGTGAAAACGGACTAATACACTGTCCAACCTCAGTGAGGATGGATGATAAGTACTTGCATCTAAAGTTACCAAAGGAGATAGGACAGTTTAGTGGGGAACTTTAGACTCACATGGAGGTGGATTTGAGCTCTGCCATTTACTAACTATATTAACTTTGAGCAAATTTTTTAACTTCTCCAAATCTCAGTTTCTTCATCTGTGAAATATAGATAATCATACTTCATGGGGTTGTTAGAATGAAATAATTGATTGTAGGTAAAGTGGATGGTGTATTTTAAAGTGTTCAATAAACATTAACAACAATACCAGAAAAAAAGAAGTCTGTAAAGGTAAAACCAAGTTTTAATATTATCAAAGAGTATTGATTGAGTTGAAGCCACATCGTTGTCTAGGGTAAATACCCGGGGTTTGTCATCTCCAGCCAAGAAAATTTAGGACAAGGACACACACAAGGAGTTTAGGAGCAGAGGTTTAATAGGCAGAAGAAAGAAAAAAGAGAACATCTCTCTCTTTAGTGAGACAGAGGGGCTTCTGAGGAGAAAAGGCAGGCTGGCTGGCAGTGGAGTTTGCCGGGTTTTATAGTCCGGTTTGAGGAGGTGGTGTCTGATATATATAGGGCCCACAGATGGGTTCTATCAGTTGTGACGTTTACATAGCGTGCGGGAAGGCTGGTCACTCCACCCTAATCTTATTATGCAAATGGGCTTTACCCTTAGTGAGCGCCATCTTGTATGCTCCTTACTGTACATGTGGCTGACAAAGAGAAGGGATGATGGAGCTGCCATTTTGAACATGATTGGCACAACTGCCGGCTATGCATGCAGCTCCATTTTACAGGCTGCTCTTCGTTAGAAAGGAAAATGATTTGGGGTTGCTTTCCATTAACAGGAAAGCCTTACCGAGGACTTCTGTACCCTCACTATCTGCTTAAGTAATTTATCTTTAACTCCTATATCTGAATGGCTATTATATTTGCAGCATTAGTACAGACTATAAAAGGTATTACATTTGCCCATAACTCAGGCTAAACCTTGACTAACATATTTAAGTTGAGACTAGTATAAGAAGGGAATATACAAGTAGATTCATATAACTTATGGCAGGGACTCTAAGAATTGAAAGAATGAAAATACATTGACATAATCAAGCAGAAACCTAAGTATCTGAATGTAGATAGTATAAACCAAAAAGTATCTGAGACAGGTCTCAATCAATTTAGAAGTTTATTTTGCCAAGGTTAAGGACATGCCTGTGACACAGGCTCAAGAGGGCTTGACAACATGTGCCCAAGGTGATCAGGCTATAGCTTGATTTTATATATTTTAGGGAAAAATAAGACATCAATACATGTAAGATGTACACAGGTGTAGTCCAGAAAGGTGGGACAACTTGAAATGGGAGGCTCATAGGTCAAAGGGGGATTCAACGACTTTCTAATTGGCAGTTAGTTGAAAGTGTTTAAAGACCTGGAATCAATAGAAAGAAATGTCTGAGTTAAGGCATTGTAGAAACCAAAAATCTTATTATACCAATGAAGCATCCAGGTTACAGGCTTCAGAAAGAATAGCTCATAAATATTTCTTATTAGACTTAAAGAGTCTGTTCTGTCAGTCTTAGGTCTCTGTTTTAATGTTAATACTGGTCAGCTGTGCCTGAATTCCAAAGGGAGGAAGGTATAATGAGGCATGTCTGACCACCCATTCCCTTGATGACCTGAACTAGTGTTTCAGGGTTACTTTAGAATGCCCTTGACTGAGAAGAGGGGTACATTCAGTTGGTTACAGGACTTAAACATTTATCTTTGGTTGACAACAACAATAGCATTCACTGTTTGTAATTTTGTGAAATACATATTTGGTCCTTGCCCCTGGTTTTCCCGGAATACAACTACTAAAATCCTTGGAATCCCCAAAGTGCTGTCTTTTTGAATGCTAATGTTGACTTTTATCTTCAAGGTGGAGATGGTCACAGAAAGACTAAGGCATGATTAGAGAGTTGAGACTTTCAGTCCTACCCACCAACCTCCAGGGAGGGGAGAGGGATTAAAGGTTACATTAATCACCAAGGGCCAGTGGTTTCATCAATCATGCCTATGTAATGAAGCCTCCATAAAATCCCAAGAAGACAGGGTTCAGACAGCTTCTGGATAGCTGAACGCGTGGAGGTTCCTAGAAGGTGGCATACTCATGGGAGGGCACCGAAGCTCCACACGCCTTTCCTCATACCATTCCCTACACATTCTTCATCTGTATCCTTAGTAATACCCTTTCTAATAAACTAGTAAATGTGTTTCTGTTAGTTCTGTGAGCCACTCTAGCAAATTAATGGAACCCAAGGCAGGGATCGTGGGAATCCCAATTGAAGTCAGTAGGTGAGAAGTTCTGGAGGCCTAGATTTGTGACTAGTGTCTGTGAAGGTGGGGAATGCAGTCTTGGAGACTGAGCTCTTAACCTGTGAGATCTGAGACTAACTCCAGGTAGACAGTGTAGGAACAGAATTGGAGGACACCCAACTGGTGTCTGCTGCAGATTTGATTGCTTGTTTGCAGAAAGGGAGAAATCACATATTTTGGGGTCACAGAAGTCTTCTGTGTCGATTGTTGTGTTGGCATGAAGGCAAAGGAGAAACATGGTTTGAGAGTGTTTTTCAAACACTGATATCTTGAGAAGAATTGTTATTTCTAGTTTGTATTCTGTTTTGTGTGAGATTTTATTTTAAGGCATTGACTTGACAAGAGAAGAGCTTTAATTTTGGTTCTTCATTTTTTGTTGTTCTTGAGGAAAGTATATGAAATATTTACTATAACCTTTGGATTTCACGCATGATTTGTGTAATAAGACCTGCACACTGAGAACTGTGAACCACCTCCTGTATATTTCTATTTGAATTTTATTAGGTATTAATCTAGTAATATGGGAAAAATATCAACAAGGGAATCTAACAGGCTAAGACTTGCTCTTTCTGTATGAGAATAAATTACTGTGTCTCCTGACTCCCCCCTTTCCCTCATCAGGCCAGGAATTATAATCCATGGACTTTCCCTTAAGTTATGATAAGGATTTCAAAGTCCTTTATATGTGCAAAAATTAAACGTCATGGCCCCAATATTTGATTGATGAGAGTCCTCCACATATATATGGGTCACAATTACATAGCCAGCATAATTTTGCATGGTTGTGATAAAAATATTCTGTTGACTTATTGCCTCAAATCCCATTTTACAGATAATTTTTGTTTATCCTGAACCAAGAATTGCTTGTGAGACAGCCAAGTATAAAGGGCTCCCGGAGAACCTCTGACCGGCATGCACAACTGGGAGAACAGAGTGGAGCCACAGAAGTTCTCCCCATTTGCAGTGGGAGGAGCCCAGCTTCTTGAGTTCCTGTGTGGTGGGGTGGGAGCCGGTTAACAGGCTTCCCTCTCATTGTGCTGAAAGTTTTTCCCTTTTTCCTTTTTTGTCCAATAAATTTCATTTTTCTTCACTCTTCTATGGGTCCATGAGTCTCATCTTTCCTGGTCATGTGACAGGAACGGAGTTTTTTGCTGAACTAAGGAGAAAGTCCTGCAACAATTGCGATTAAATATATTCAGCATACCTTCACTTAGGACCTCCTTTGGGCAAAGCTCTGTCCTAAGTTCTATGTTGACTGAAAGATCAATACATCATGTACACTGGCCTCTAAGAATTCTAGCTTGGCACAGGTAGAAACCCTATTATTTCTGCTTAGCCTGTGATTGAAGAATTATGTCAGGTTCATTTTTACAAATTAAACCTTTTATTTTAAAATAATTATAGGTTCATAGGCAATTGTAAAAAGTAATCCAAGGAGATCTCATGTACTACCCTTTAACCAATTGCTCCTAAGGTAACATCTTGCAAAACTGTGGTACAATACCACAACCAGGATATTGACATGGATATAGCCAAAATAGAGAACATTTCCGTGACTACAAGAATCCCTAACATTGCACTTTTATGGCCACACCTACTACAACCCCCTCCTGAGCCCCTGGCCACCACTGATGTGTTCTCTGATTCTATAACGTTGTCATTTCAGGAATGTAATATATATATATATATTAAATCACATACAATATATAACCTTCTGAGGATTTTTTCCCCTCAGTATAATTCTCTGGATTCATCCAGGTTGTTTTATGCATAAATGAGTTTTTCCTTTTTATTACTGAGTAGTTTTCCATGTTACAGAAACTGTTTACGCATTCACCTGTTGAGGGACTTTTTTTATTCCAGCTTTTGACTATTGAACATAAAGTTACCATAAATATTTGCATTCCGATTTTTATGTGCACATAAGTTCTCTGAAATAAATATCCAGAAGTGCAACTGCTGGGATGTATGGTAGTTGCCTGTTTAGTATTGTAGGAGTGGAGAGGTTTGATACCTTGCCTTACCCATCAGAAGGTCATGGCCGACAGCCCTATAACAAAAGACAGGTTAGCAAGAGAAAAGCATAACAAATTTATTTAATTAGTGTTTTATATGACATGGAAGCTTCCAGAAATGAAAACCCAAAGACCCAGGAAAAACTGTCTATTTTTAAGCTCAGGTTGGATGAAGAATAGACAGTCATGTAGAAATGTGATTGGACAAAAGGAGTAGGATCTAATGGTAATGTGGGGTTGGGAATGGTGCGGCAGGGACCCTGCAGGGTCTGTCTGTTCACATTCTTCTTTGCCTCTCGGTGTAGCATTCCTTCCAGGACAGGACTCCTCTGAAGTGAGGATCTTCCAGGTAGAAGTGGAAGAGATAGAGTGAACTTTCTAAGTTTTGTAATTTGCTTTGGGGCACAGGAGTCCTAATTTCTTTCTTTCTTTCTCTCTCTCTCTCTCTTTCTTTCTTTCTTTCTTTCTTTCTTTCTTTCTTTCTTTCTTTCTTTCTTTTTTTTGGGGGGGGGTTGTCTTTGTTTCGTTTTGAGATAGAGTCTTACTCTGTCACCCAGTCTAGAGTGCAGTGGTGCAATCTCGGCTTGCTGCAACCTCCACCTCCCAGGTTCAAGTGATTCGCCTGCCTCAGCCTCCCAAGTACCTGGGATTACAGGCACCTGCCACCACACCAGACTAATTTTTGTATTTTTGTAGAGACAGGGTTTCACCGTGTTAGCCAGGCTGGTCTTGAACTCCTGACCTCAGGTGATCTGCCCGCCTCGGCCTCCCAAAGTGCTGGGATTACAGGCATGAGCCACCATGCCTGGCTGAGTCCTAATTTCAATGACCTGCCTTGGGGAAGAGGAATTCTGGTTTCTGTGACTTCCTTTGGGGGAGAAACAAGGGAAGGAGAGAGGAGGGCAAAAGAAGGTCAGAGAGACTTGTTTCTGAGGCCTTCCAATCCCTGTCAGTTCAAGGCACTCAGTACACCAAAGGACCATACCTTGAGGTATCGTGTTCTGAGACCCAACAGTACAGTGGTTTCCTGTTTGCAATTTAGAAACTGCACAACTATTTTCCAGATTGGCCATACACTGGAAAGACGTAAGTGATCTGTTTCTCCACATTCTCACCAGCATTTAGTGTTGTCCCTATTTTTTTTATTTTAGTCATTCTGATAGGTGTATAATGCTATCCCATTTTGGGTTGAATTTGCATTTTCCTACTGGCTAATGATATTGAACATCTTTTTATTAGTTTATTTGCCATCTGTAAATTATCTTCAGTGAAATATTTGTTCATGTCTTTTCTCCATTTTCTTTCTTTTTTTCTAAACTATTGGGTTTTAAGAGACGTTCATACATTCTAGGTAGTAGTCCTGTGGCTTGCAAACATTTTCTCCATGTCCATAGCACATTATTTCATCATTGTGTAAGGATCATTTTTAGAGTAAAAGTTATTAGTTTTGGTGAAGTCAAATTTATCAGATTTTCCTTTCATGGATCACGTTTTTTGTGTCAAGTCTTAGAACTCTTTGTCTAGCTCTAGATCTTCAAAATATTCTTCTGGGTTTTTTTTTTTTTTAAAGTAAATGTTTTAGAGTTTTTTATTTTACATTTAAATCAATTATTCATTTCGAATTGGCTTTTGCAAAAGTTGTGAGACTCAAGTCAAGCTTTGTTGGTTCGTTTCTTGTGAATGTCCAATTACTCCACCATCATTTGTTGCAAAGGCAAACTTTCCTCCAACGAATTTCTTTTGAGTTGCGTTCATCCACTGGGTTTTAATTTTAATTATTGCATTTTTTCAGTTCTAAAATATTCATTTGGTTCTTCATATTTTCTGTTTCTTTGCAAAGACTTTTGTTTGTTTGTTTTTAAGCATATTTTTAAATTGCTTCTTTTTAATTTGAAAAAGAATTGAGACAGAGTCTTCGCTCCGTCACCCAAGGTGGAGTGCAGTGGCACAATCTTGGCTTACTGTGATCTCCGCCTCCTGGGTTGAAGCAATTCTCATGCCTCAGCCTCATGAGTAGCTGGGACTACAGGCATGCACCACCACACCCAGTTAAATCTTGTATTTTTAGCAGAGATGGGGTTTTGCCAGGTTGGCCAGTCTGGTCACGAACTCCTGGCCTCAAGCAATCCGCCCGCCTTGGCCTCCCAAAGTGCTGGGATTACAGATGTGAGCCATTGCTCTCGACCTATAATTGCTTATTGAATTCTTTTTATGATGGATTCATTAAAATCTTTGTCAGGTAGTTCTAACAACTCTTGTTATCTTGGTGTTGGTACAGCCTCTGTTGATTGTCTTTTTCAATCAATTTGAGATCTTTCTGGTTCTTGGTATGACAAATGATTTTCAATTGAAAATGTGACATTTTGGGCATTATAAGACTGGATTTTATGTATACCTTCTGTTTGAGCTGGCTTCCCCTATCACTGCTCTGGTAAGAAAAGGGGGTAGGGTGCTGCTCATTACTGTGAGATTGGGTAGAAGTCCAGGTTCCCACTCCTTCATTCCATTGGCTCTTGGTAGGGGAGGACTCCTTGATACTGTTGGGTGGGGGTGAAAGACCAGGCTCCCAGGCTCCCCAGGTGGTCTCTATCAATGCTGCGGGGGAGGGGCGCTTCCTTACCACCCAGACGGGATGAAAGTTCCAGCTCCCTACTTGGCCTTCCATGACACCAGTTCAGCATGGCTTTGCAGTGACTTGTTACAGCCTGGCAATGGGTGGAAGTCTATGTACCCCACTCAACTTTTGCCGGCATGTGTGGGGATGGGGCCACAGATTTGTGTGTGTGTTATTGGGGGAGCGGAGATTGTTGCAGGAGTGTGGCTATTTCTAAAAGGTTTTTCTCCTCCAAGGCTGCTTCTTTCCTTGCCCTTTAGTTACAGGTATCAGTCATTTAGGGGGGCTTGGAAAAAAATCTGTACCTGTTGGTGTTTCTGTGTTGCTGGCTTCACCACTCTGAGATATGTGAGGCAAAACCCAGAAAACACATCATCATCAGCTTGTTCTTCATGCCCCAAAGTCTCTAGACAGTCTGCCTCCTCTCCACCTTTCAGAGTCTACTTCTGTTTATTTATCTATAATAACCAAGTTTTAAAATAGTAATTATTGGAATAAATATGGGAAAGTATATCTATTCCACCTTCGTAGGAGCAGAAGCCAATTTTTATAAACTATTTTTCTCTTTCCAGTACATTACCACAATGATGCCCTCTTTAAAATTTATTGATATACTGTCATGCTGAAATGTTCAACCCATCTAAGAGGTGTTAACGTAACCCCAGTCTACTTTTACTTCACCTGGTGCAGCAGGGTAGGAATTGGTCGGGGGCAGGGTCATAAATTTGCATTAGAATCTCTAGAGCTCTTAAAATCGATTTCAATTTTGAAGGAGAAAGGAAAAGAAAATAAATCACTTCCTCTCTGCAGTGGATTCATGCTGACATGCCGTGTGATACTGCAATAGTTCTGGGAAAGGAGGCCTCTGCCGGGCAGCCAGGGTCACAGTCAGCCATGTTGAAGCTCTCCTCCAAAGTCCTGCTTGCCTCAGGTGTGTCCCTTATGGGGTAGATTACACTGATGCAAGGTGTTCTTACATTTTCTCCATCTTTGTATTAGGCACATCACTCTAGGGATCTGGGAATCTCTCGCTGAAATCATCGCCTTCCTGTTTCCTCTCCTGTACCTATCCTGAAGGGACCAGCTCCATCCCAACCCTCAGTGCCAACTTGAAGATTGGCTATTTCAAAAAGTTTTATTGGCTTTTTCTGTAAAAACCCATCCTGACTTTTTCTTCTTGAATTCCTTTTGCAATGTATTGTCCATCCTGCACTGTTAACTGCTGTCACATCCCCCCTTTTCCTTCTCGCTAAATGGCGGCATAGCAACAACAAAGAGTGTGGACTACAAGGGTTACACTTCCAGCTGGGCCACTTTCTGGCTGTGTGACTGTGGCCCATTTATTCAACCCCTATGTGCCTCAGTTTTATCATCTGTGAAAATGAAGCTAATAATAGTACTTCTTCAAAAGGTCATTGTGATGATTGAATGAATTCATGTACTGTTCATGCCCACCAGACAAAGACCATGAGGATCACATCAGAGTGGGTTTATGACTTGCTGCAGAAGAGGAGACGCAACCTTAGAGAGCATGGGGACACAGGGAGGCATCTCAGGAGTATGTGACAAGAGGTTTGGTAACGGTAAGGCTACCATGAGCAGAGGAACACCAGAGTTCTTCATCTCACGCTGAATTGCCTAAAACGACATGGACACACGTGGAGTGGTTTTAAGGAGCGGAGAGTTTAATAGGCAAAAAAGAAGAAAGAAGCTCCCCCAGTACAGAGGCAGAAGGAGGGGGGCTCCAAAGCCGAGAGAGGAAACCCCTCGTGGGGCAAAAAAGTGGCTCTTAGGTGAGGAGGCTGGAGGAGGTGATGTCTGATTTGCACAGGACTTAGGGGATTGGTTTGACCAGGCATGTCACTCACGCAGCTGTGAAAAAACTGGCCCTCCCAACCTAGTCTTTTAATATGCAAATGCAGGGCGCCATGATGTTCTACCCACCATGGGGATATGTGGGGACCGCCATGCTGCCACGCACATGTCCCGGGAAGGAAGAAGAGGGTAGGAATCGTCATGTTTGGGTGGACCTAGTTTCTAATGGCTGGCATTTGCCTATCAAAGCTTGTGCGCCCGGCTCTAAGAGCTAGGTCTTTCCTGCTAGACAAGAAGTTTCTGCAGCTGCTTTAAAAGAAATAAAGACTTCCCAAGGACTCCTTTTCCTGTCTGTCTGCCTAAAATAATTTCTTAATAACTCCTATAACAGTAAGGGATTCAGTTTAGTTGTGTTGGGTGATTTGGGGAGGGCTTAAGGGAGTGGGTGGTTGCCCAGGACTGGATGCTGTCAGAAAGCAGAAACAATTTTGAGTGGGTAGCTTGCATGTTTTATCTAGAAGGTAGGTTGAACAAGACTCAACTGGAGACGAAAGAGGTTAAAAAGCAGGAGTCACTCCTCTCAGTTGGGAGGAAAGAATGTTCGGTCATTTTCACCGTTTGCATTGTGTTCTTGTTTCTGTCTTTGCGGGGGCATAATTATGCAGGACTCTTGTCTTACAGCATCATGGCCATGGAGTGACTTTGATGTTAGTGCTCTGTGAAATTGTTTATATTATTAACAGGAGAACACCAGGGTCTAGCTGTGATTACCAGGCCAGCTACCAGCTATCAGAACTGCTTTCTTTTTATTTCTTAAAATGTAAGTTTTTAGCATAGGATTTGGCTTGCTATGGCTAATGCTCTAGCTCTCCACATAGTTTGGCGTGTATATGCTTTATCTTCCCAGACGCATTATAGGTGCCTGGTAGACAGAGAAGCATCCATGTCCACCATTACACTTGGTCTTACGTGCAGCTCATGGTAGAAGCAATCTTTCTTTCCAGAGGAGATAGCATGATTTATCCTACATCTTAGCTATCCTCAAGCCACTACCTTCTTCATTATCATTTCTACGACAGGTCCTTTATTAAATATCAAATTACAGAGTAAATTACAGAGTATTAAGGTAGGCATTGACTAAATATTATTAGACATACCTCATCTTTGCACATCATGGCAAAAATGAGTCAGATATAATCTACTGTGATACAATTTTACCTTTCTCTGTATTTCCTACACTATTTACACAGCATCTGATACATAATTTATACAAGCCCAATAAAAATACTAAATAAAAATAAGATAAAATTATAATTTTAATTATATCCAATAGAATATGGATACCATATATCCAATGAATTCTAAATATCGGGGCAATTTGATATCCTTCAACATACAAAAAATATACATATGTGTGTGTATTTTTTAAAAAACTGGTGACCATAGGCTCTAACTTAAAAAAAAAATTTCTTCTGGATCCATTTGTATTAATAGTACAATATCAGTCAAAATAATATAATGTACATTTTGATAATTACTAAATAGAAAATATAAATATTAGTGTCAAAAGACAAAATTATAACAAATTTAGTTATATATTGAATTGTTGTTTATTCATGATTTACAAACGGGGCAGCCTCCAGTCTATAAAATGGAATGAGAGCTCCCACTGGGCAAACATTGGGTTTCGTAGGGTGGGATTCCAGAACACTGGATCTTGTAGGGTTAGAACAAGGAAACAGAACAATAGGGAGAAAAAGCTGATGGGGGCTGGGTACGGTGGCTTACGCCTGTAATCCCAGCTCTTTGGCAGGCTGAGGCGCACAGATCGCTTGAGCTCAGGAGTTCGAGACCAGCCTGGTCAACATGGTGAAACCCCGTCTCTACTAAAAATACAAAAATTAGCTGGGTGTGGTGGTGGTGACTCTGGAGGCTGAGGTGGGAAGATCGCTTGAACCTGGGAGGCACAGGTAACAGTGAGCCGAGATCATACCACTGTACTCCAACCTGAGCAACAGAGCCAGACCGTGCCTCAAAAAAAAAAAAAAAAAAAAAAAATAGCTGATTGGTTAACATTAGGACACTTTTTTCGTACAGATTAGTCCCAAAGAAGACTTCCTTATTATGGTGACTCAAGTAGACTTGAGTCTCCTGTTTTCAGGAAATAAACAGTCTGTTTGGAGGTCTGCCTATTTCCTTAAAATTTCAGTTTGATTATGTGGCATTTAGCATGAGTGACTCCATTTTGGTTTGGTCTGGTCTGGCGAGAGCTCAGTATAAAACAATGGTCTTCCATAATTTTGGTTTAACATTAGAAATCCCTTTTTAAATGAAATGAGTGGCGCAACTGGGATGGAGATGGAGGCCATTATTCTAAGTGAAGTAACACAGGAGTAGAAAACCAGAAGCCATACGTTCTCACTTGTAAGTGGGAGCTAAGCTGTGAGTACGCAAAAGCATACGGAAGAATATAACGGACTTTAGAGACTCCAAAAGGGGGGAATGGGAGGGGAGCTTGGTATAGAATACTACACATTAGGTACGATGTACACTACTAAGGTGATAGATGCACTAAAATCTCAGAATTCTCCACTATATAATTAATCCATGTAACAAAAAAAAACACTTGTACCTCAAAAGCTATTGAAATAAAAATAAATATATGAGATGAGTGGGGCTTTTTGAAGAGTAGTTTATATTTCCAGGGGAGAATATTACCTATTGTTAGTGTGAAACAGCATTCACCATCAGTTCTATTCCAATTTTTAATGCTTCTTATGCAAATACTAAGAAACACAGATATAAGTAGATGGGAATAGAAGGAGCTTTCTAAAATACAACAATATCAGTCTTTTTAAAAAATACATCCTTCTGATTTGAATACCAGAAGTAACAAAGTGATCAACCTTTTTATTTATTCTTTTAATGATTAGCTGTCATGTTAATTCATTGCACCTATAATTTTCTTGTAAACCAAGTACTAGAAATCACCAGACTCATCAAAGCATTTAACTGTAGTCTTTGGAGTCATTCACTTTCTTACTCTTTGGTATTACACCAAATAGGACTTACCTTGCCTTATCAATTGATTACTAATTGATTAGAAATGTTATTCTTTTACTTAGAGACACTTACTGAACTTACTACATACAGAAAGTTTGGGAAAGTTGAAATTTTGTTCATCTCAAAACATCACTGTAAATATTTTCAAATAAAATATTTACAATGTATTTTTAAAATATTGTCTTTAAAACCCTGGAGCTTCAGACTGACCTAACTGGAAACGTGGAAAAGGTTCACTATATAATCTAATTGCCAAATCCAATCCCCATTGTCAAATGAATGAGCAAAAGGCAGAACAACTTTTGTCAGAAAAATATTCCTTTATTTTCAATTCAAATAAACATTATTAATATGCACTCTTTTGATAACCATCTTACTTCTAAATTATAATTCTAAGATAGATAGGTAAATAAATAGATTTAGATGAAGACACACACCTTTGTTGCTATAAAAGTGACATACTCTTGCCTTCAATATTCCTTATATTCTCTTTCCTTTACCCTCAAAGACTCATCCTCAATAGCAGTACATTCTTTGACAAAGACCAAAAGAGGGAAGACGTAAGGACACATGCAAATAAAAGTTGTTAAAATTCTGCTATTCCATTCAACAATATAGCTGTACTCCAAGCATTGACAATATTTTAAGCCTAAACCCCTCATTTCTAATACCACGATTTGTTCTTAACAGAAATATGCATAATATGTGGAAAGTCTAGAAGTCCAAACAGGATGATTCAACTTCAAATAAAGAAGGCTACTGAGGCTATTAATATCATTATTTTGTCCTACCTCTTGGACTTTATCCTGGAGGTTTTTATATTCCCTGGGAAATACACCCCAGTAAAATTTAGGGTGATGATAGGCATGCAGTTCCTTTGCAAGGTGGGAAGAGGGCTGCTTAAAAAGTGGGAACGGTAAAATAGGATTGGTATTACGCCTTCACCTCAGATGCTTTTGTAGATAGATCACTTTTAGAACACACCATATCCATGGAAGTTGAAAAACTGGAAAATGATTTCCAAGATTTCCTTGGAAAATCTTCATGTGCCCCACAGCTATGCTTACAAGTGGGTGAAACCTTTTGGCTCCCCCCTCAATATCTTTTCTTTTCATTGTTATTAACAGAATACCAGTTTTCTTTGGGGCATTGTACATAGCTAAAATATTCACCTTGCAAGACTAACTTGTATTATGACCTTTATTGCTGATGGAATCTAAACTGAGTTGCTGGGGAGGGCGTGGAGGGCCTGTCTTTTGAAGCAATTGTTTTTCTGATAAAATGGAACCAATTCAGCTGGCACATCCCCGGTCTTTCACTTTCCCTCCTTTGTCTCCCTGGAATGCAAACAGTCTCTGGAGGTGTAACAGTCATCTTACGACCAGCAAAACAAAAACCACATGTTCATAATGGAAGAATAGATAAATCTAAGCAGACTGGGTCTTTGTTGATCACCTTAGGAGCCTGCACTAGCCTCAAGCTGGTACATCCAGATTTTTAATGCATGAGAAAAATAAGCCCCATTGTTTAAGCCTTTGTTGTCAGAGTTTTTATTTATTGGCTCCAAATCCTAACTGAAACAAAGGATGCTTTTCTTATCCATGCCTTGAGGAATACATGATTTATATTTCTGGCCTGAAAGATTTTGCTAAATGCTATAGGGAATGCTAATGAACTGCTATACAATTATATTTACATATTATTCTAGATGATAGTTTCTCTAATATAAATAAGACAAATTTATAAAATAAATGTTCTGAACATCAACTGAAATATTACAAGGTTTTTGTAGGCATCACATTCTTATCATTTTTGTTCTTGGAAATAGTAAGCAGTCAGTAAATATTTTCCCAGCAACTGACACTAAGGAGTAAAAAGGCCAATTTGAACATTATTTTTTTACTTAATAATAAGCACTATAATTAATGTTTGAGAGTAACTTGGGAAAAAAACTATAAATTCAATTCTACTGTTCATACAGTAGTTATAAATCACAATATCTGGGGGACTGGAAATAAGATACAATATAATTTAATACTTGAGTAATGAGGAAAACATCACCTGAAATGAGAATGATGATTTAAAAGTTGCAGCGTAATACATTTGTGAAAATTTATTAGTGAATTTCATCTACTGCTATCCAAGATGTTAGATTGCCTAAAAATTTGAAATGAATCACAATTATTATTCATTGAGGAAATAGCTAAATGTATTAGGAGAAATCTCAAAAATGGCATAAAAATAACATTCTCAGATATTCAATAATAATTTTCCCAAGTGTTTTATATGAATTATGCATATAATTCTTCCCATAACCCTAAATATGGATAATATTTTTTTCCATTTTATAAATAAGGAAACTAAGACATGGGCAAATTAAGTAAATTGGCTAAGTTCACACAGGTAATAAGTGATACAGCATAATTAAAACCAAAGCAGTCAGCTCCACTGATGGTCTGGAAGTTACTTCCTATGCTTAAAGAAGGCAATTATCAACCCCAGATGCAACATAAAAATAACAACCGGCCAGGCGCAGTGACTCAGGTCTGTAATCCCAGCACTTTGGGAAGCCAAGGCGGGTGGATCACGAGGTCAGGTGTTCGAGACCAGCCTGGTCAATATGGTGAAACCCCATCTCTAATAAAAATACAAAAATTAGCTGGGCATGGTGGCAGGTGCCTGTAGTTCCAGCTACTCAGGAGGCTGAGGCAGGAGAATTGCTTGAACCTGGGAGGTGGAGGCTGCAGAGCTGAGATTGCACCACTGCACTCCAGCCTGGGTGACAGAGCAAGACTCCATCTCAAAAAAAAAAAACAATAAAATAAAATAACGACCTGAGTACTTTGGAGAGTAAATAAAATCAGGCAGCTTCTGAAGAGAAGCCAACAGTTGAAAGAAGGAAATGGCATGGGGTCAGTTTCTCATTTTGAAATGGCTCTTAGCCTAATGTCAGGCTACAGCTGGTGCTGCACAGGGCAACTAACACCCAGAAAAAAGCCCACAGTCTTTGTGGCTTAAGAAACCAGGGAACACAGTTTAGGACGCTCATATCCACTATAAAGTGAGGAGAAAACTCTGGAGAGCAAAGGGCAGAGAGGGAGACACCAAGTATATGAAATTTTTCTAACCCTCTGGTTGACTCCTGAATACACGTGACAGCAAGAGGCTTCCAGTTCCTTAGTTAAGGACTAAAGAGTTGAACTAAGAGTTGAGCTGCTACCTAATTTGCAACTTGAGTCCAACACAGTTAGTTGTCTATTCAAACAACAACAATGACAACAACAACATTCTTTAAAGGAATGTAACAGAATACAGGCCTTCACAACACAGCATTCATTACATCTAGGATACAATTGAAAAGTACTCCAGGCTGGGTGCAGTGGCTCATGCCTATAACCTCAACACTTTGGGAGGTCAGTGAAAGAGGATCACTTAAGGTCAGAAGTTAAAGACCAGCCTGGCCAACATAGGGAGAGCCTATCTCTACAAAAACTAAGGAAAAATTTAGTCAAGTATAGTGGTACACACTTGTAGTCACAGCTACGTGGGTAGCTGAGGTGGGAGGATCACTTACGCCCAGGAATTTGAGCCTGTGGTAAGCCATGACTGTGACACTGTACTCCAGCCTTGGCAACAGAGTGAGATTCCATCTCTTAATTTAAAAAAGAAGAAGAAGAAAATAAGCACTCCATATAAAAGTCTCAATGAACTGGAAGCTGAGAATGCCATCTCAATAAAAGTTCTTAATATCTTAATATGACTAAGAGAATCAGAAAAAAAAAATGTTACTGGTTTGATGGGATGTTGGCCTTTGACTATCAGTCATTAAAGTCAGCATTGGAGATGAAGCCACACTGGGAAGTATAGTTGAAACTTGAAGTGGGCTGGACTCAGTGGCTCATGCCTACAATCCCAGCACTTTGATTTGCCTAGGTGGGAAGATTGCTTGAGCCATGAGTTCAAGACCAGCCTGGGCAACATGGCAATTCCCTTTCACTACAAAATTTGAAAATTAGCCATCCATGATGGTGCACATCTGTGGTCTCAACTAATTGGGAGGCTGAGGTGGGAGGATTGCTTGAGCCCAGGAGTTGAAGGGTCATAACTGCAGTGAGCTATGATCAACCCACTGCACTCCACCCTGGGTGACAGAGTGAGATTCTGTCTCTAAAAACAAAAAATAAAGAAACTTGAAGTGATCCTTGTATTTCATGTCACGTTAGTAGAAAACTGCTCTACACACACAGGCAGAATCATCAAATGTTCAGATATCTTGGGTATAAAGTTTTGTGTTAATTCCATTGGCAGAAAAGGCTAATTAGATACGAGTTAAATTGAAGCCCACTAAGGTTAGAATTATCCATAGGAAGCACTTTTATGAATATAAGTGGAAAACTCACAGGCCTCTGCTTTGGAGCAGATAAGGGGAGAATGTCCTAGTGTTATATATTTATATCATATGGTATTTTATTTCACATTGAACTAAAAATCACTTTGGTTGCTGATATATGACCACGAGTATAAAGGCATTGAGCTTACCATCTAACATGGCTAACTTTCCTTCTATATTCACCATCTAGACCGCCAAATTTCAGTGAGACCTCCATGAGAGTAATAAAGAGGCAAAGGAGAGCCTTAATTTCCCACTTGATTCCTCATCTCATGCATATTCTTGCGTTGCATTAGGAGTAAATCAAAGGAAAAGTAAATGTGAACCTAGTCCAAGTTGTTGCTCTGTCAATCCTTGATTCTGGATCAGAGGTATTGGCAACATGGACCAGAGAGTAGAGGAGGGAAATTGTAAACACCTGCTATGACCTCATGGCCCATTCAAGAAATGACTGCTTGGCCGGGCACGGTGCCTCACACCTGTAATCCCAGCACTTTGGGAGGCTGAGTGGGGGGGACCACAAGGTCAGGAGATCAAGACCATCCTGGCTAACACGGTGAAACCCCGTCTCTACTAAAAATACAAAAAATTCGCCGGGGGTGGTGGCAGGCACCTGTAGTCCCAGCTACTTGGGAGGCTGAGGCAGGAGAATGGCATGAACCTGGGAGGCAGAGCTTGCAGTGAGTGGAGATGGTGCCACAGCACGCCAACCTGGGCAACAGAGCGAGACTCTATCTCAAAAAAAAAAAAAAACAAGAAATGACTGCTTTCTGGCCTCCCCTACTATTCCTTTGCTTGCTCATGCAGTCTCTGAGGCATGAACAATTACTACCTCCATTGTATTTTATTTTTAAAATTAATTATTTATTTTTTGAGACAGGGTCTCCCTCTGTTGCCCAGGCTGGAGTGCAGTGGCATGATCTCTGCTCACTGCAACCTCCACCTCCCAGGGTCAAGCAATTCTCTTGCCTCAGCCTCCCAGGTTGGGATTACAGGCGCTCACCACCATGCCCAGCTAATTTTTGTAATTTTAGTTGAGATGGGGTTTTGCCATGTTGGTCAGGCTGGTCTTAAACTCCTGACCTCAAGTGATCCATCAGCCTTGACCTCCCAAAGTGCTGGGATTACAGGCGTGAGCCACCACGCCCAGCCACTACCTCCATTATATTAAGCAGAAATTATCATGATTTTTTTTCTTTCATCTTCATCTCTTTCTCTCGTTTACTGTTAAATGTACTCTTTATTCCAGAGTTATAGTGATTTTAAACAGAATCATAATGGAACTAGCAGAGTTCATATCCAATTGAGATCCTGGCCTAGGAGCACAGGAGTCTAGTGACATTGATGCATCTGGAGGCAACAGCTGGTTGTGACTTTGAGTTGTCTCAGGTTGAGGAAATGATGTGAAACTTGTGATTTTATGTGCAATAACTAGATTATGTTAGGCAAAGACATCTTTGGATATACGAGAAGAAAGGTTTATGTGGAGTCGGTGGCCCACAGGTATGATTTCAGAGAGGCATTTTGAAATAATTCTCCCTATTGGAAACTTCTCCTGGCATTCATGAGTGGCCCTGCATGAGCCATGGCTTCTGTATCAGTCAAAGTTCTCCAGAGGGACAGAATATGTATATATATGAAAGGGAGTGTATTAGGGAGAATTGGCTCACACGATTACAAGGGCAAAGTCCCATGATAGGCCACCTGCAAGCTGGAGAATCAGAGAAGTTGGTAGTTTCGCTCCTAGGTAAGGCAGTAGGCAGTTCAGCCCCAGTTTGAAAGCCTCAAAACCAGGGAAGCCAGCAGTGCAGGCCCCAGTCTGAGGCCAAAAGCCTGAGCCCCCAGGAGGCTTCCAGAGGTTGTTAATGCAAGTCTCAGGTCCAAAGGCTGAAGAATGGAGAGTCTGATGTCCAAGGGCAGGAGGAGAAAAGGTGTCTTGCTCCAGAAGGGAGAGAGAGAGAGAGAGAGAGAGGAAGCTAAGCAAACTGCTTGTCCTCCTTCTGCTTGCTTTTTTTTAACCAAGCTCCCATTCAATTGAATAATGTGGGCAGGTCTTCTTCTCCCTTTCCACTGACTTGCATGCCAGTCTCCTCTGGAAACACCCTCACAGACACATCCAGAAACAATGCTTCACCAGCCATCCAGGCATCCCTCAATCCAGTCAAGTTGACACTTAATATTAACCGTCACAGCTTCCTATGTCACTTTGGATCTCTGGTCCTAGTGAAACAGGTTCTATCAGATTCTTTCTCCTAGAAAATTGGAAATTCATGAAAAAGCACATAAAGATTGGGGTCTCTGGGGTTGAATCATGCAAACAGCAATGCTACAGAGGAAAAGTCCACAAACTGGCTGACTTCCTGGGAAGAACCTGCTTTTACCCTTCCCAACAGGGTTGAGTTGCTCACTTCTTTCCTGAATTCAGTGAATATGCCACTATTCTGTCAAAGAATATATGTATACATTTTGTCCCTTAGACTACCAGTAGTCAGCTTCTGTTACTTGTAATCAAATGAGCCACACTTTGATTATTTAGAGCCCAGAACTAATGAGGAATAGCCCTCAATGATATGAATATGAGAGTGTTCAAATGGTCACAACCATTGACATTCATCACCATGGTACTGCTGGAAGTCTTTTATTTCCACCATTAGAATAACTTTGGGGATTAAAAGTGTTATCTCTAAAATGTCTTTTTTAAAGATAATAATAATGTTGCAAGCAGAACCCACTAATGTATACGTGATACAACTCAAACTCATTTATCAGGGCGAGTGTTCTGAGACAGGAAAGTTTTGCCCCTGAAGGGCAGGAAAAATGTGGCACAAGAAGCAGAGAGGCCAGCACACTGAGGGGGCAATTGAGGGAGGGGGGCTTTGGAAGTCAACTTTCTCAGCCTTACCTAGGAGGCAGCATAATGACTCCGCTATAAAGCCATTATGTGATGTCCAGAAGATGAGGTCAGAGAGAGTGTCAGGGCCAGATCACTTAAGACCTTGCAGGCCTGGGCAGAGAGTTTGGATTTTTTTTTAAGTGTAATGGTAAGTCATTGAGAGCTGAGTTTAGAAGAGTAACATCGTCAGATTTAAGTATTCAACAGATCACTCCTTCTGACACATGCACAATCAGGGCTAAGGGCAGATTCAGAAAATCAGGTAGGGGCTACAACAATAATCCAGGTAAGGAATAATGGCATCTTAGATGAAGGTGGTAGAAAAGGAGGTGACAAGAAGCGCTCAAGTGCAAGATGTACTCCGGAGGTAGATCTTTAAGGATTTGCTAATGGATTGACAGTGTGGTATAAGAGAAAGAGAAATCAAAGATGATTTCTAAATATTTGGCATGAGCAAATGGGTGGATGATGGTTTGTTTCACCAAGATGGGGACTGTATCAGTCAGGATTCAGTTAGGAGGAAGAAACCATACCTGTTACTTTAACAGAGATTATTTAATATAAAATTTAGTATTAAAAAATAACTTAGGCAAAGTGAACACCATGGTATCACTGAGGTAGCAACTGCAGGAAGCAACCACCACTCCCAGGGATGGGAAAACAAACAGAAGGGGTTGGAATTATGAATACTCAGAAGTGTGGAAGTGGGTCCAATGTAGCTGAAAGTAAGATGAGAAGGGGGCACTGCTCAGCTGGTGCTATTGTCTCTCAGCTTAGAAGAAAAGCCTTGCAGAGCTGGGACCAAGACCTCTGAGAAGGGGGTGCCAGGTGACTGGTGATGTTGGTTTCTCCAAGAAGACAAAATAAAAGCTGGGAAAAGCTGTGATCACTACTGGTATCAGGATGAACCACTGCTGCCAGGTAGAAAAGCATTGCCAGGGTCAGATTGACAGGAACAGGAAGTTAAAACAAGAAGAGAAAGTAAACCAGGAAGAAACCCAAAAGGAAGGAGGAGCAAGTTCCTTCTGTCTTCTCCAGAGTTAAAGTTTTTTCTCTAGCGCCCCCTCCTGGCAAAGCCTAACAGGGACCCGCTGGCTAAACAAATGTGAGGAGATAGAGTTCAAACTGAGAGACAGCTTAACAGGTGATAGAATTTGGATTCTTGGGCATGTTTTGGTAGGAAGAATCAAGACTTCTATTTGTGGGATCTATTGTGATGCCGAATGGAGATGTTGGGGAGAGAACAGGTTATACAACCAAGAGATGAAGGAGAGGTTGAAAGTGGGATAGAAATTTGAGATTCAATAATTGCCATGCTTGATTTGTTTCCATAAACAAAGGAAACCAAAATAAGAATTAAAAACTAAATTATCAACACTGAGTACTTTCCTTACTGAGCTGTGTAAAAGCATGCTATGATTGTGTTTTTACATAGGCTATGTATAGATAATTTTTCTTTTTGCTCAAAATTTTGATAATGAAAGATTTAGAAATGGCATGATCCAGATAAAATGTTTCAATGTGGCAAGATAAATTTAGGGTTTGGTATAATGAGGGGAAGAATCTCTAAATGTCCTCTGTTCCATGTGTTTTCTTTCAGTAAGCACTATATAGAAATAATCCCGGAAATATAATAGTTTTCTTTATTCCTCTTGATTTAAAAAGAGAATGTTTGTTTTCATGGCATTTTAATAAAATGTGACATTATACAAAATATTGAGACATTCACAAATTTCTTTAACAGGACAAAAATAATATGATACATAGTAATTAGATATTTCCTACTTACATCATCCTCATTTGAAATAACCTTGAAACACTTTACAAAAGCTCTGAGTAATTAATAGTAACAAGAACCCTAGACATCGATAGATATTATAATTCTTCCCATTATAATTATGGAAAAAGCAAGACATTACACATCTTCCACCGTCCTAAGAAGTACTCATTTTAGGATTTAGACACACTGAGCATATTTGTTTATAGGGCTGGTGTTGGGATGGCTACCATGGGTTTACGGGGTGGAAGATGAAAGAATCTCCTGAGAAAGAATACATCCAGGAAAAGAGTTGGTACACAGCAATGTCTAATATTAGAGCCTGGGTCACAGTACGGGACAGGAGACACAGTAGAGTCAGCCACCAAACTGTTCTTTTGACCTACCTCCATGGATTCATCTTTGAGTTTTAGAGAGAGATGAGCAGCAAATAAAAACTTACAATTTTTCTCACCAAAAGCTCTGTAAGACATTTTTTTTTTTTAACTGAGCATTTATTGCTTTTTTTCTGCCTGGCATCCCTTACTTTCATCTTCTGATAGCAGTACCTGTCCTTCTTTGTGGAATTTTTCTTACCCTTTCTTTTGTGAGGGTTTAATGGTGCTTTCCATTTCAATATCTTATCCTTGGGCCACTATGATTGATGCAAGCAAAAGCACCTGACCCAAACTGTATCAAACAGTATCTTTGATGAGATTTCACATATTGTTACAGGTTCTTTGGGGTGTGGCTTTTCTGGCCGCAAACCTCTGTGGCTGGTGGCACCTTTGCCTGAGTTTTGCTCGGGCCCGCTGAGCTCTTTCGACCCACTTGGCCTGGCAGGCCACACTCAGCTCAGGCCACCAGCCTGGACCCCACGACTCCAAGCGGGAGTCAGGCATGGAACAGCGAGGGGTGTGTGAGCGAGTGTGGGATCCAGCCACTGCACACAGTCAGACATGCCAGCTGCTGTCACGGGGCAGGCAGCTCCAGGTGCTGGGATGGGTGCCCACCCTCTGTGAGACTGCAGCTGGACCAGGCGCACCACAAGCAGCTTCCCTGGCTAGCACCAGGGAATGCAGTGGTGCCCGGAAACTTGGAGACAAGAGGAACCACAGGGCCCCAAAGAGGGAGTTACAGACCTGGCTTTGGGAGCTCCCAGGGCTGGGATCCCTGAAGGGCTGCATCATTTCTCTCCTTCTCTTCACCTGCAACATAGCAAGCAAGGGGCATGTTTCAGCCCTGTTTGTGTTACAGCTCTTTTAGCCTCACCATTTGGCAAGTCCCAAGTTCTTGTCCCTTGACCAGAAAGAATAAGGTATGCAAACAAGTGGAGAGTGGGCAAAATGAAGAGGAGCTATATTGAGCAATAGAACAGCTCAGAGGAGACTGGCAGTGGGCAGCTTCTCCCCCTAGCCAGGGTGTCCCAACAAGTGTTCAACTCTCAGGAGAAAGGGGAGCTCCTCTCTGCAGCTGGTCCACCAGTCATCTCCCTGTTGTCTCTCCATCCTCTGCTTGAGTCTGGCTGAGTCTGGGGGATTTTATGGGCCTCAGAGGGGAGGAAGTGCATGCTGATTTGTCCATGGGCAGCCATAGGTGGGCACAGGGAAAAGCACCATAAGATCCCCCTCTGGTCCAGCAGACTGGTGGCCTGGCTCCCAGGCTTCAGGTCCTCCTTGCTTGAAGGTGGGGCCTCTCTGGAGACCAGCCCATTCTGCCCAGGAGCCTGTCTGCCTTCTGCTGCAGTTCATGGCACCCAGGCTGTTGATGCCAAGGGGTGCCTGAAGGCCAGTGTGGGGCTGTCCCCAGAGCTCCCTTGGCCTCCCTCTCATGCTTGTCAGTGCCTGAAGTCCATAGGGGCTGAGGTGGCAGGGGACTGGCATGGCAGCACTGCCCCGAGTGTGTGAACCCAGCTGGGCTGCAATAGTGCACAGGCTCAGCTCCCAACTTTGCTCGGAGATCACCGCAGGCACCAAGAACTGGGCCAGGCAGTGGGAGCAGCCACTTCTGAGCCCGTTGAAGGCAAGGGGGCTTCCCAAGCCCCCAAGAGCACAGAGATGCCCGGGTCTGGAGCCATGGTAGGGTGGCTGTAGCAGCACCCAGGGAGTTCCCACCCCACCAACTGGAAAGGGACAGAGCTCCCACTTGTCCCCCGCTCTGCCAGCTCCCTGAAGCATGCAGACCTGGCCACACCTTTATGCAGCCTGGGGTGGGAGCTCGAGGTCATCCCTGGGCCTGAGTTGGTATCTGGGGGAGGGGTGATGTCACTGTGAGTTCTTCCTGTGTCCTGGGCTTAGAGGAGGCCTGGGGATCCCCCTCACCCGGCTTGCAACTCTGCCTGGGGGGTGCCTCTGGGAGCCCATTGTGGGCACCAGTCCGGCCTTTGGAAGCTTCAGGCTCAGTAGTCACCCCGATGTGGGGCAGACCCTGAGGACCTGGCTCTGGGTTGCCCCGCCAGAGCTTTCTCCCAAGGTGCAGGAACGGTTTGTGGGTGCGGTAGCTGGCGGCTCCCTGGTTCCCGAAGTGGGAGCCCCTCCCACTTCCAACCCCTGGCCCCTGAAACGTGGCCCCAGCTCCACCCCCTGCCAGCCCCCACGCTCTATGTGCAAGGGTGGCACCACTCCGGGCCCAGCTCTGCCTCAGGGCCCCTCTCTGCCCGCCCCTCCCGTACCCGACTGCTCTGCTCCCCCACCAGCAGGAGACTCAGCCCGGCCCTATCATGGTGGCCCGCAGGGCGCGGGGCTCCAGGGACTGTCCGCCTCCTCCCCATGCTCTCCCTGCAGCGGCAGCGGATGACAGCAGTGACGAGGGGCCAGAGTCTGGAGAGGTGGAGGCTCCGGACCTGGAAGTGGTCCTGCCTGGTTGCGTGAAGGTGAGGGTGGCACAGTCGGCTGCCCCGGGACTCGAGGCACAGGGGACCCGGGGCACAGGGATCCCACCCACAATATGGCGGCAACCACATTGCTTTGAAAGAGAAAAAGCAGTATCCCTCCTCTGAGGTTGCTAGGCTACGATGATAATGTAAGCCTGGGTCAATAGCAGGCCATTTCTCAACAAACTCCTCACATTCCCCATGAAGGAAATACCTTCATAGTAAGTGGGAATGAAAGCAATAGAAAGAGAGAGATGTGGGGCTTTGAAATGGGTGGAAATAAATATTGACACCAAGGAGGGAGGGAAGGAGGGAGGAAAGAAGAAAATGAAAACGCAAGAGTGAGTCTAACATTGTTGAGTCTCTGAAGATTCTAAACCCATAGTGTAGATTTTCTGATTGTACGTGATTCAAGAACTGTATGCAAACAAGTGGAGAGTGGGCAAAATGAAGAGGAGCTATATTGAGCAATAGAACAGCTCAGAGGAGACTGGCAGTGGGCAGCTTCTCCCCCTAGCCAGGGTGTCCCAACAAGTGTTCAACTCTCAGGAGAAAGGGGAGCTCCTCTCTGCAGCTGGTCCGCCAGTCATCTCCCTGTTGTCTCTCCATCCTCTGCTTGAGTCTGGCTGAGTCTGGGGGATTTTATGGGCCTCAGAGGGGAGGAAGTGCATGCTGATTTGTCCATGGGCAGCCATAGGTGGGCACAGGGAAAAGCACCATAAGATCCCCCTCTGGTCCAGCAGACTGGTGGCCTGGCTCCCAGGCTTCAGGTCCTCCTTGCTTGAAGGTGGGGCCTCTCTGGAGACCAGCCCATTCTGCCCAGGAGCCTGTCTGCCTTCTGCTGCAGTTCATGGCACCCAGGCTGTTGATGCCAAGGGGTGCCTGAAGGCCAGTGTGGGGCTGTCCCCAGAGCTCCCTTGGCCTCCCTTTCATGCTTGTCAGTGCCTGAAGTCCATAGGGGCTGAGGTGGCAGGGGACTGGCATGGCAGCACTGCCCCGAGTGTGTGAACCCAGCTGGGCTGCAATAGTGCACAGGCTCAGCTCCCAACTTTGCTCGGAGATCACCGCAGGCACCAAGAACTGGGCCAGGCAGTGGGAGCAGCCACTTCTGAGCCCGTTGAAGGCAAGGGGGCTTCCCAAGCCCCCAAGAGCACAGAGATGCCCGGGTCTGGAGCCATGGTAGGGTGGCTGTAGCAGCACCCAGGGAGTTCCCACCCCACCAACTGGAAAGGGACAGAGCTCCCACTTGTCCCCCGCTCTGCCAGCTCCCTGAAGCATGCAGACCTGGCCACACCTTTATGCAGCCTGGGGTGGGAGCTCGAGGTCATCCCTGGGCCTGAGTTGGTATCTGGGGGAGGGGTGATGTCACTGTGAGTTCTTCCTGTGTCCTGGGCTTAGAGGAGGCCTGGGGATCCCCCTCACCCGGCTTGCAACTCTGCCTGGGGGGTGCCTCTGGGAGCCCATTGTGGGCACCAGTCCGGCCTTTGGAAGCTTCAGGCTCAGTAGTCACCCCGATGTGGGGCAGACCCTGAGGACCTGGCTCTGGGTTGCCCCGCCAGAGCTTTCTCCCAAGGTGCAGGAACGGTTTGTGGGTGCGGTAGCTGGCAGCTCCCTGGTTCCCGAAGTGGGAGCCCCTCCCACTTCCAACCCCTGGCCCCTGAAACGTGGCCCCAGCTCCACCCCCTGCCAGCCCCCACGCTCTATGTGCAAGGGTGGCACCACTCCGGGCCCAGCTCTGCCTCAGGGCCCCTCTCTGCCCGCCCCTCCCGTACCCGACTGCTCTGCTCCCCCACCAGCAGGAGACTCAGCCCGGCCCTATCATGGTGGCCCGCAGGGCGCGGGGCTCCAGGGACTGTCCGCCTCCTCCCCATGCTCTCCCTGCAGCGGCAGCGGATGACAGCAGTGACGAGGGGCCAGAGTCTGGAGAGGTGGAGGCTCCGGACCTGGAAGTGGTCCTGCCTGGTTGCGTGAAGGTGAGGGTGGCACAGTCGGCTGCCCCGGGACTCGAGGCACAGGGGACCCGGGGCACAGGGATCCCACCCACAATATGGCGGCAACCACATTGCTTTGAAAGAGAAAAAGCAGTATCCCTCCTCTGAGGTTGCTAGGCTACGATGATAATGTAAGCCTGGGTCAATAGCAGGCCATTTCTCAACAAACTCCTCACATTCCCCATGAAGGAAATACCTTCATAGTAAGTGGGAATGAAAGCAATAGAAAGAGAGAGATGTGGGGCTTTGAAATGGGTGGAAATAAATATTGACACCAAGGAGGGAGGGAAGGAGGGAGGAAAGAAGAAAATGAAAACGCAAGAGTGAGTCTAACATTGTTGAGTCTCTGAAGATTCTAAACCCATAGTGTAGATTTTCTGATTGTACGTGATTCAAGAACTTCCCAGTTTCTGAAGTCCAGAGAGTTAACAGAGATCAGCATAAAAGTGGAGGAAAGGCCAGGTGTGCACTGGCTCACACCTGTAATCCCAGCACTTTGGGAGGCCGAGGCAGGCGGATCATTTGAGGTCAGGAGTTGGAGACCAGCTTGACCAATATGGTGAAACCCCATCTTCATTAAAAATACAAAAAAATTAGCCAGGCGTGGTGACTCATGCCTGTAGTCCCAGCTACCCGGGAGGCTGAGGCAGGACAATTGCTTGAACCCGGAAGGCAGAGGTTGCAGTGAGCCTAGATGGCACCACTGCACTCCAGCCTGGGCAACAGAGCAAGACTCCATCTCAAAAAAAAAAAAAAAAAAGGAAGAAGATTTTCCTGTTATACCAGAAAATAGCTGGCCCCATGGAGCCTTATAGGATACGGCCACTAGCACCTCGAGTGCCTCAGCACATTGAAAGCAGCATCCCTGCAGGGACATATCCACAGCACACGACTGTCATAGGTCAGAGCCTGCAAACAGGAATCTGGAAAAACAGCTTCAGTAGTAGTAAGACGCAGCAAATGTAGTTAAAATTGCTATGGTCTGAATGTTTGTGTCACTCCCAAGTTCATATATTGAAGCCTAATCCCCAATACAATAGTTTTAAGAGATGGGGACTTTTAAATCATGTGGATAGAGTGCTCATTAATAGGATGAATGCCCTCATCAAAGAGGCCTGAGAGAGCTTATTTGCCCCTTCTTCCACATGAGGACACAGAGAGAAAGCACCATCTATGAATCAGGAAATGAACCCTCACTAGACACCAAATCTGCTATAACTTTGATCTTGGACTTCCTAGCCTCCAGAACTGTGAGAAACAAACTTCATTGCTTGTCATTACTCAATCTTACCCAATCTAAAGCATGTTGAAATAGCAGCTGAGCATTCTAAGACAGAAGTGGTAAAAAGAAGCTTTGAAAGAAGTTGGGGTGGTGGTGAGAGTGTCTTTGACATATATAATAGCACCCTTGATGTTGACCAGACATGGCCATTCTCACAAAGTATATAATCTTTGATATACTCAGCTGTAGACATATTAAAACAGGGGCAGGCAGAGTATAGAAAAGGAGAGGGAAAAAATTAACAGATGTCATATGGAAGCTTAAGTGAGACACCCTCTGAGGCCTCCTACAAATACATCCAAATAGGGGCAGGTCTTTGCAAGGAAGGCAGTCTTTTTGGTGGTTACAACTGTAATTGGGACTCTGTTTTGACTCTCAGACTGAAAAGATCTGAGAAAAATGAATTACACAAAGCTTCATATTCCCAACTGGCAAAAAACAAAAAAGTAAATATGCCCATGATAAAAGGAAGAGTAAGGTGCTTTTCTTGAGTCATGTAGAGAAGCAAAAATCACTGAGCAATAAGATTGACACAGGAATGTCAATAGTACTAAAAACAGGTACTGACTAAGATTGCATCCTTGGGAGGATCATCTAAAACTGAGCTGAGGCCAAGGTCAGGATCAGAGCCAACACCTAGAGGAAGCAGGGCAATCAGATTCTGAGGACTGATCCAAGGATAGAGCTCACAGGGGCTGGCAGAAGACGCAAAGACAAATTTACTGCAGCAGGAAATTTAAAGGAAACGTCTTTCAATTCCTTGAATGGAAGATGGAATTCTTCCATTCAAGAATGTAAGGGCAAGTGTAAGGGCAAGATTCTCAAGATTCTTAATCCAGAATCTGAGACACATGTTTATATCCAAGGCCTCTTACAGAGGAAGAAGGTATTTGACTTGAGAATTAAAAGACACCTTTATAATCTCACCTTTCCTGTCTACTACTTAAGCTATAAAGTAAGAATATTGCTATATTTGACTTAAAGGATAAAATGAGATAGGATGAAAGCACCACGAAGAGCTAAACGCATCAAAAATATGGAAATCATTGTAATGAACAAAGAGTGGCATCGCCCTGTAGCCTGTGCAGCTCCAGACTTGGCTGGACACCATCTCCCTCACCTTTTCATCTCTTTCCTCTCTCCTCTTGGCCTATGCTAACTCCATTTAACATAGAAAGGAATCTCATTCCTTTCTCAAATCACACAGGCAATACACGTTGGCACACACACACCCTGGTATGTCATGGATGATACTTGTGTTAACAAATCTGCACTAGCCTAGGAGTAGCTGCTGGTGGCTGATGTCTGTTCTGATTGACAATGTCTTGCAGTACCCGTGATGAAAGATTTTTAAGGTCATCCCTGTTTGCATGCATAGTGGTTTCTTTTCGCACTATTTTATGTATTTTTTAAATTTTACTTGGAAAAGAGATGGACTATTGAATTTGCCCCTATTCCCAATATACACCCTGCCCTCCCACAATGCCTTTTTGATTGGAGTTGAGGAGCATTTTACTGCTCAACTTGCACTAGGATATTCTAAAGAGAGCAAATCTCCAAATAAATAACGGGGCTGCAAATAGACATGGTATGATTTTACATTTTACTAATTGTAGACAGGAGGCTGGGCACGGTGGCTCACACCTGTAATCCCAGCACTGTAGGAGGCCGAGGTGGGCAGATCATCTGAAGTCATGAGTTTGAGACCAGCCTGGCCAACATGGTGAAACCCCATCTCTACTGAAAATGCAAAAATTAGCCAGGCGTGGTGGCGTACACCTGTAATCCCAACTACTTAGGAGGCTGAGGCAGGAGAACTGCTTGAACACAAGAGGTGGAGGTTGCAGTGAGCCAAGATAGCACCAGTGCACTCCAGCCTGGGTGACAGAATGAGACTCTGTCTCAAAAAAAAAAAAAAAAAAAAAATTGTAAGCAGGCATTTAGGCAGTCGACAGCAGTGCATTTAGAGAGTCTGGTCACTAGTGGGCAATATTTTCGCCCCCTCCTCCCACACCCTGGCTGCCCTTTACGCGGAAGTGAAAGTTCCTGAGAAATTTATTGTTTAACATTTATAGGAAATTGCTCTTCTCGTGTTACTATAACAACTTTAGTGAGAGGTGAGAATGAGAATTTTGTATCTCTGCCAACAGTTAATGTTGATAAAAGTTTTAATTTGAGGAGTTTTGCTAATTAAATCATTAGCTGATGTGAGAAAACCCTTAATGAGTCAAATATTTTGGATCAGGGAATTCCACGGCATTTTACAATGCTTTTAATTAGAGCAGAAGTGGGAAACGTGTTTCCGTTTACAACCACCATCACATTCAATACAATAAAATAGATGCAGGTCACAAGAGCAAGTGCCCCCATGTTGTTGTGAAAAAGACACTGGTGCCAAAGAGCCCATTAGTTGCAGCACTTACTCTTTAAATAACCACCGGTCATCATTTTCCTTCTGAAACCTCCTTTTTCTGAAATATAAATGAGTGACTGATGAGCCAGTGAAGGAGAGAGATTTCCATCATTCCAGAAATTCAGGTGTAAATGAATGGGGCTTCCACTGGTGAAACATACTCACAGGAAAAACATTAACATGTTAACAAAAGTGTAGATAACTTTCTTTTATTTTGGAGAGAAATGGAGTTAACAGTGAGGCATGTTGGATTTGAAAAACTGGTGATAATAGAAAGAAAAATATAATACATTAATACAGAACTTCTGCCTGCAAGAAGACTGAAAAAAAAAGAGAAAAAGCTCTTTCCCTTCTCCCAACATCTGCCTCTAGGCTAAGAACAAATTATCTGTAACCATCAGAAAAGGGGTGGCCTTCTCTCTAGTGTCAGTCAAGATGTAAGGATGAAAGAGCACATCCAAGGGGCATCACTGAGGAGAGTTTTAATGAAGGGGCTGCTTCAAAACTATGTGAAGGTCAGTGAAAACCAACAGGGGGTTTATTGTACCTTGTAGGGCTATTGCCACCCCTAGACCCAAGGGACAAGCAGAGAGAGGCCACAGAGGAGCTCAGAGGACACCTGAGGTTGGAGAAAGGGTCAGCTGATGGGAGTATGACCTTTGATGAAGGTGTGTACTCGCTCAGGGTATCCTGGCAGAGAGGGATCCAGAAAATGCACTTGACCTTGCCTTTCTACCACTCTGTGACCTCTTGTCAGCGCTTCCAATGGTCCAACTCTAAAAGAAACCAGAGAGCAAGGAAGCTATTGATGCAGCGCAAATGAATCAGCCTCCCAGTAACAAAGCAAACTCGAGAAATGCACAGAGCGCACGCAGGGAGGTAAGCTGTAAACCTCCAGCACGAGTCTGTGGGGTGCTTGATGCTTTCTAAGGTTGCAGTAATGTATGCAAGAGATGCACGTTCTCCCTCTCACTCTCTTGCCCTCTCTCTCTCTCTACACACACACACACACACACACACACACACACACACACACTGACTTTTACCCTCTCCCCTAATTCTGCTATCCGTGCCCCTATTTATTCTGAAACTAATACTGCCTCCCAAACAGCTAAGGAAAGGCAGAGGGAGAGTTCTTTAATCACAATGAAATTAAGTTGAAAATCACTTTGTATATGTGTGTGTGTGTGTGTGTATGTATTCATATGGAAAATCACTCAATCAGTAATCAATACACACATACATTTAAGCTAAATGAAAATAAAAATACAAATATCAAAATTTCTGGAATGTAAGTAACCCAGTGCTTACAGGGAAATTTGTAGCATAAAATACATATATCAAGGAAGAAGAAAACTCAAATATCTAAGCTTCCTCCTTAAGGATTGAGACGAAAAGAGCAAATCAAGCTTTAGAAAAGTGGAAAGAAACAGAATAACAAAGATAAGAGAAATAATCAGTGAAATAAAAAGCACATGATAGATAAAACTAATACAAACAACAGCTGGTTCTTTGTTCTAATTAAACAAAATTAATAAAATTCTATTTAGACTGATAAAAAAGAAGGAAGACATGTTTTCCAATATCAGAAATTTAAAGTGATGAGAGGACACCACCATAGATAGTACGGCTATTAAAGAGAATGGAATAGTACAAATAACTTTGTATCAATAAATTCAATAGCTTAGATGAAATGGAACAATGCATTAACAGACACAAATTTCTAAAACTGACTCAACCAGCAAAAGAAAATTTGAATAGCCTTATGTCTATTTTTAAAAATTGTATTCGTAATCTAAAACTTTTCAAAAAAAGAAAATTCCAGATCTCTACAGCATCACTGATGAATGCTCTCTAACATTAAAAAAAAAAAGAGAGGGGGCCAGGCGCGATGGCTCACACCTGTAATCCCAGCACTTTGGGAGGTCGAGGAGGGCAGATCATGAGGTTAAGAGTTCAAGACCAGCCTGGCCAACATGGTGAACCCCGTCTGTACTAAGAAAACAAAAATCAGCCATGCATAGTTGGTGCATGTCTGTAATCCCAGTTACTCGGGAGGCTGAGACAGGAGAATCGTTTGAACCCGGGAGGCGGAGCTTGCAGTGAACCGAGATTGCACCACTGCACTCCAGCCTGGGCTACAGAGCAAGACTGTCTCGAAAAAAATAAAAAGAGAGAGAATTCATCCTACACAAACTCTTTCAAAAAATAGAGGAGGCAATGCTTTCTCAATTTATTTAATGTTACCAAGGCTACCATGCTTATAAAATCAGAGAAAGACATTATTTTAAAAAAAAAAAAAAAAAGGAAGACAACCATAACTCACTCTCCCTCTTGAACATAGACACAAAATTCCCTAGCAAAATATCAGCCAATTGAAACTAGCAATTTATAAAAACAACAGCACTGACATTAGAGGCTCTGGAACTCTCGGTGAAGCCAAGGTAATGGGAGAAGGCACAAGAGGAAGCATCATCCCCACGGCACCTATGCAGGTCTGGGGCTCAGCTGCTGAGGCCCAGCGAGGATGACAGTGTTGAGTCTCCACTCTGGTTTCTTGCCTCCCACTTCCCCACCCTGCCTATAGATTTCTGTGGCAGCAACCGTGTTGATGCACTCAGAGGAGGATTCTGCCTCTGTAAAAACATTTACTTTGAGGACATGGCCATGTATTTCTCCCAAGAGGAGGGAGGGTTCCTTGGTGATGCTCAGAGACTCCTACACCGTGATGTGATGCTAGAGAAATTTGCACCATGGCCTCACTGGGACTTGCACCTTCTAAGTCTCATGTAGTTGCCCAAGTTGAATATGAGGAAGAGCTCATGCTCCAGCCTCAGAGAATGGGTCTGGGACAGGACCCACTCCTGTGCTCTCAAACACTGGCCTACACTGAATGTCTCTGGAGGTATGCACATATGCCTTTAACAGTCTTTAGACACCAGCTTCTCAGTTGCAGTCAGATTTTCCTGAGTCTAGGCACCTCCTCTGCACTGTGTTCAGCACCCCCAGCACTGGTAAAACCCATTTGCAGAGGACTATGTTGGAGATCAGCCTCTCCCCCTGTGCTATAGCTCAGCCGTGTGTCTGCTCTCTGGTTGTTGGTATGAAACAGAGGCTGAGGAGACACCTTCAGCAGAGGAATTCTGTGGGAGAGTCACAATGAGCCCCAAGGCCAGCTCATCCACCCAGAAGGCCCGCTGTGTGAAATGTGGGACATGGTCTTGAAAGATGTTTGGCCGTGTGCCAGGGAAGGCATCCCAGAAATGGTACACCTATGGGGCATGAGGAAGACGGTTATGAGTCACCGCAAGCCTTCACCAGCATCAGGAGTGGTACAGTGGGGAGAAACCCTCGAGAAATTTTAAAAACATTTGCTCTTCTAAAGATACCATTGAGATAAAAAGCAAGCTACATATTGGGAAAATTATTCTTAATGCAGATATCTGATCCTAAACGTGGATCCAGAATATATAAAGAGCTCATAAAACTCAATAGCAAAAAACCAAACAATTTATTTAATAAAGGGCAAAATATTAGAAGACACTTCCCAGAAAGTTATGTAGAAATAAACAACAGGCCCATGAAAATATGCTGAACATCGTTCGTCGTGAGGGGAATACCATTTTTCTCATCGTGGGATCTTTCACTCAAGAAACATTCATAAGGCATCTATTATGTTCCAAACACTCTAGGCACTGAGAAGTGATGAAAAAGATAAATGACTCCTCTCATAACATACACAAAAATTAACTTAAAATAAATAATAGGTTTAAATGAAAAGGCTACAACTATCAAACTTAGAAAAAAGTATAAGAGTAAATCGTCATGCCCTCGGGTTAACCAAGCCTTCTTATATATAACACCAAAAGCACAAGTGACCAAATAAAATGTAGATAAATTTAACTTCATCAAAGTTAAAAATTGTTGTGCTTCAAAGGACATCATCAAGAAAGAGAAAACAACCTACAGGATGGGAGAACATTTCCATAATCTGTCCATCTGACAAAGGTCTAGTATCCAGAGTTGACAAAGAACCTAAACAAATTTACAAGAAAAAAACAAACAAACCCATTAAAAAGTAGGCAAAACACATGAACAGACACTTCTCAAAAGAAGACATTCATGCAGCCAAAAAACATATGAAAAAAAAGAGCTCAACAACACTGATCATTAGAGAATTGCATATTGAAACCCCAATGAGATACCATCTTACACCAGTCAGAATAGCAATTATTAAGAAGTCAAGAAGCAACAGATGCTGGTGAGGTTGCAGAGAAAAAGGAACATTTGTACACTGTTGGTGGGAGTGTAAATTAATTCAACTGTTGTGGAAGATCTAGAAGTAGAAATAACATTTGACCCAGCAATCCCATTACTGGGTATATGCCCAAAGGAATATAAATTACTCTATTATAAAGATACATGCATGCATATGTTCATTGCAGCATTAGTCACAACAGCAAAGACACAGAATCAACCCAAATGCCCATCAATGATAGAAAAGAAAATGTGGTAAATATACACCATGGAATACTATGCAGCTATAAAAAGGAATGAGATCATGTCCTTTGCAGAGACATAGATGGAGCTGGAAGTCATGATCCTCAGCAAACTAACATGGGAAGAGAAAACTAGACACCACACATTCTCACTTATAAGTGGAGACTGAACAATAAGAACACATGGACACGTGACAGGGAACAACACACACTGGGACCTGTCAGGGGGCAGGGGGAGGCTGAGCATCAGGAAGAATAGCTAATGAATGCTGGGCTTAATACAGATGGGTTGATCTGTGCAGCAAATCACCATGGCACATGTTTACCTGTGTAACAAACCTGCACATCCTGCACATGTACCCAAGAACTTAAAATAAAAGTTGAAGAAAAAAAAAAGAAAAGAAACTTCACAAAATGGGAGAACATATTTCCAAATTATAAGCCTGGCAAAGGACTTACATCTTGATATATAAAGAATTCTTATAACATATAAATTGGACTGTTACAAGGTAAATAATCTAATTTTAAAATGTCCAAAGGATCTGACAGATAGTTCTGCAAAGAAAACATAAAAATGGCCAATAAACACATGATGAAATGCTCAATCTCATTAACCATCAGAGAAATGCAAGTTAAAACTACAATAGGATACTCCTTCACATACTTGAGGATGGCTATAATGAAAAAGACAGATAATAATAAGTGTTGGTAAGGAGGCAGGGAAATTGAAACATGGTGCAGCCACTTTCTAAAGCAATCGCAGTTCCTTAAAGGGTTAAATATGGAGTTGCTATATAACCCAGCAGTTTCATTCTTAGGTGTATACCCAAGAGAAATGAAAGCATATGTCAACACAAAAATTGTACATGAAAGTTCGTAGCACATTATTCATAACAGCCAAAAAGTGGATATAATCCAAGTGTCATTGACTGATCACTGAATAAATAAAGTAGGATACAGTCATGCAATGGAATGAAGTATGATCAGCTCTCCCTTTCTGTGGGTTCCACATCGCAGATTCAACCAACTGCAGATTGAAAATATTTTTAAAAAACAATAAAAAAAAAGCAAACAACAATAAAAATAATACAAATTTTAAAAATTGATATAACTACTTACATAGCATTTACATTGTATTAGGCATTATAAGTAATATAGAGATGACTTAAAGTATATAGGAGAATAGGAGGATGTGCATAGGTTATATGCAAATATTATACCATTTTATATAACAGACTTGAGCATCTGTGGATTTTGGTACTCACAAGGTGTCCAAGAACTAATCCCCCATGGATACCTAGGGACCAGGGATGACTGTACTGATATCATGTTAGGATGTTGAAACACTGTACTAAATAAAAGAAGCCAGACACAGAAGACCCCATATTGTGGATTCCATTTATGTGAGATATCCAGAATAGGTCAATCTAAAGAGACCATAAGTAGATGAGGAGTTGGCTAGAAATTAGGGGGAAGAGTTGGAAGAATGAGGAGAGAGAGCTGATGTGTGAGTTTTCTTTTCGAATGATGAAAATGTTCTAAAATTGATTGTGGTGACGATTGCACAATTCTGAATATACCAAAGACCATCCAAGTGTCCACCTTAAATGGATGAATTATATGATATGTGAATTATTTCTCAATAAAGCTGTTACATTTTTTGAAAGATACATAAGGTCTCTCTTCATACTAGGGACTTCATAGCTAAAATGTCTGAATGTAGTGGGATTGTAATGGAGAAAACAAAAAGCAAACAAATAAGTATTCCATGAAATTTTGGATAGTGATAAACACCACTGAGACAACAGAGCAGGGTGATGCCATAACATGGACTGCAGAATGGTGTAATTTAAAGTGGATGGTCAGGAAGTACCTCTTAAGGCAGGAGTGGTGTGATAAAAGGGGCAAGCCGTGCAAATGTCTAGATTGAATGAGTGCAGATTCACAAAGCCCACTTCATTATAACTCTTCAGAAAAATATGAAGTCCCCATTGACACAATGTACATCATTGAAACTCAATGTGGGTAAGAGAAATAAAGATCTGGGACTTTGATTACTAATTCCCTGAGCCTCTTACATATTCAGTTAGTGGATGAGAGATGGTATAACTAATTCTAAACAGTAGATAATCTCAGACTTTGGAAAGAAGCAGAAATGCACCCCCTCCCAACATCCACACAAAAAGCACCTGCCATTCTCACACAGAAGTCACTTTCCTTTTGGTTCTGTCTCTGTGGCAGGCTGCCAAAGCCCCCACTGAATGATGATGGTGGTGGGAAACGTTATAAATATTTCATGAAATAAAATTCATGTCATGGCTGCCACCATGGTGTAAGGTCCAGAGAGCCTATGTGTCAAGCTTAGTCACAGGCAGCTCTGCCAGTGCTGGGAATATGGTATTTACAGAGATTAGTGATGTGAGTGCCAAAATGATGAAATTTATTTATACATTTGGTCAAAATGTAATTAGAAAGAATTGATCTATTTCAGCAAAGCCCAGTTTCAAGCGGATCTGCCCCCGCTTGGAATCTCAGCATCACGTGCTGCTGGCACAGCCCTTGACCTGGAGCGGCGCTGAGCACAGATGGCTCCAGAATGCAGAAGCCATGGAAAGTCAGGGAAATCGCTCTGGGAAGTCCAGCCTGCATGCAGAAAGCCAGGTTCTCATAGAGGATTTTTATCTTTAATTTGTACTTCATGTCCTAGTTCTGACTTCATGGACCAGGACACAATGTTATTAGAGACAGAGTAATACCTTATGCTTTCTTTGAAGCTCAATTTGTCTGTGAATTGGCTAAAATAATTTATTCACTGACATGCTATCAAAAAATTTTTAAAAATAGTTTACAAACAGAAGTTAAAAGATAGGAGATTGTGTTAAAACAGAGAACCACAGGATTTTATGCCAAGCTTCAAAGATTCCTTTGAAGAAAGGCATTTAATGTGCTATGCTTCATTACTTTCAAATTACCCCTTGTCACAGGCATAGAAAACAATTCACCTGGGTGCCCTACCACATTCATGAAGATAAAGAGGCACTGTTCAAAGAAATGTTTAGAATGAAAATGTGTGGGCCGGGCACAGTGGCTCATGCCTGTACTCCCAGCACTTTGGGAGGCCGAGGCAGGTGGATTGCCTGAGGTCAAGAGTTCAAGACCAGCTTGGCCAACATAGTGAAACCCCATCTCTACTAAAAATACACAAAAAAAAAAAAAAAAAATTAGCCGGGTGTGGTGGTACGCACTTGTAATCCCAGCTACTTGGGAGGCTGAGGCAGGACGACCGCTTGAACCTGGGAGGTGGAGGTTACAGTGAGCCTTGCACTCCAGCCTGGGCTACATGAGCAAAACTCCATCTCAAAAAAAAGAAGAAAAAAGAAAGAAAGAATAAAAATGTGTGTATGCTACTTTTATTGAACTGAGTGCTGCTTTCAGAAAGATCAAACATAAGAGTCTACATTTTCAAAATATGTGTATTGAGGATGATTATTATTGCAGAACAGGAGGGGGACCTAGAGGAGAAATAGAAATGAAGGCATGTTGCATACCTAAATATTTGAAAATGATTAGTGAAACCCTTAAACCATTAAGTGAAATGTGTTCTACCTTGACATAGTGTCCTGGAAAGCTAGATTTAAATGTAAAATTCTTGGGCTGATGGAGTCTTGCACCAGGATGTGAAGGCACAAGGCCCCTGGCCCACCTCCCTTCTATGCTGTCCAGAATCAGAGGGCCCTTGCACCCTTGTGTGGTAGCACAGCTCATTTATCCAAGTTCTGGTTCCATCAAAAGCTGCCTCTCGGCTACTCTTCAAACACTTGGATAGAGAGGGCCTAGAAAGAGTCCTGTGTAGGTTGAAGAAGTGCACCTGGATTGGTGGCAGGGAATTCCAGCATTCTGATTCTTGGAGTGTGGCCTCGAGGGGGATAGCAGCCGTTGGGGTTGTGTCCTTGGCTCTGCTGACTCCTGGAACCATGGAGAGGCGTTCTCGCTGGAGGATAGCAGGAGTGGGTCCCTTTTAAGCATAAGTACAGAGGCGGAAGCCTCTCATACCCAGGTCTAAAGGCAGGACTGTTCACTTGCAAAGGATCAACTTTTTAAGGAAATTTCCCAATGTTTTCTTAAAAATATAAAAGTTTTGGCTGGGAGACATGTTTCATGCCTGTAATCCCAACACTTTCGGAGATCGAGGGAAGGAGAATCGCTTTAGCCCAGGAATTCTAAATCAGCCTGGGCAACACAGGGAGATAGGTCTCCACAAAAATATATATATATATATACACACACACACACACACACACACACACACACACACACACACATAAAATTCACCAGATGCGGTGGCACATGCTTGTATTCTCATCTACTAAGGGAGGCTGAGGCAGGAGGATCCCCTGAGCCCAGAAGGTTGAGTCTACAGTGAACTGTGATCATGCCAATGCACTCCAGCCTGAGCAACAAAGTGAGATCCTGCCTTAAAAACAAAAGCCAAAAATAACAGGAAGAGTTTTGTATTGAATTTAAAAGACTTCAATTTTTTAAAAAAGAGAAAAGACAGATAATACGTTTCATCAGTATGCCCAGTGCATAAAGGAATTTTCACATAGTGTAGATTTTTATATTTATAAGCTAATGCTTGAAGACTTTATTTGGACAATTT
>NW_012103699.1:2365225-2367293 GCF_000951045.1 Mandrillus leucophaeus
ATATATAATTAGCCAGATGCGGTGGCACATGCCTGTATTCTCATATATTAAGGGAGGCTGAGGCAGGAGGATCCCTTGAGCCCAGAAGGTTGAGTCTACAGTGAACTGTGATCATGCCAGTGCACTCCAGCCTGGGCAACACAGTGAGATCCTGCCTTAAAAACAAAAACCAAAAATAACAGGAAGAGTTTTGTATTGAATTTAAAAGACTTCAATTTTTTAAAAAAGAGAAAAGACAGATAATACGTTTCATCAGTATGCCCAGTGCATAAAGGAATTTTCACATAGTGTAGATTTTTATATTTATAAGCTAATGCTTGAAGACTTTATTTGGACAATTTAGTCTAAAGCACTGTTACACTGATCAGGCAGAAATCAGGTTTGAGTATGAATTATAAAGATAACTGATCTTGTTTTCTTTGCTTTGGAAGACCTGGCCAATTAGTGTTGAAATTAGAATTCTGAAGAAATGTTGCTGTCTGAAAAGCCATCTGTTGGTGTTTGTTAAATTTATTCCCATATAACTAAAAGAGAAGTTATTTCTAATTGCTATGCAGAAACAGCCACTGCCTAAAAGCTGACTAAGTCTCTTAAGAATGTATAGTCCTTACCTCGCTGGGCTGTAAGCCTGGAGAATACGGCAAATGTTGTATGGAAAACAATTTTTCATTCAAGACGTTCACTCAAAGCATTAACTATCTCCTTTAGTCGATGAGCTCCAATGAGATTGCAAAACGTTACTCTTCATTAAGGTGGCTCACTAGAACTAGGCTGTCCTGGATGACCCATAATCCTCTTAGCCTTGTCCAAGGGCAATTACTCAGTGTCCTTAACCCTTGCTTTGCTTTCAGTTGGCTGTGACTTGCGTGTGTACTTGTGTCTCTTGCAATTCAGATCAGTGATGTCACAGAAAAGGACAATCTACAAAAGAAATAGTACTGTTTATAGTCGTCAAAACAACTCAACTTAGAGCAACTTTATTTGGCTAGAAAATTTGTATTGCACTTCTCCTTCCCTTCTATTTTTCCTTGAAAGCCTTTCTATCTTCTTCAACTGAGACTTTCCTAGGATAAAGAGAATACAATTCTCCTACGTGGCAGATATTCTGGCTGGCAATCCAATTTCCACATACTTTCTAAGAGAAAAGAGAACCATATTTCACTGGCAGTGTCAATGTGCTGAAATAAAAATACTATTTGCTCAGATCTTCTTCCAGCTAGGGGTTGCCATGTCGCACAGTTTGGGTCCATAAGGTATGGGCACATTTACCGGGAGGGCGTGCTCTCTCCTGAGTAATATTTGATTTGGAGAAAGCACGTTGGCCTTTAACTTTCACCTTTATTTCTGTGAGGAATCTGAATGTAAAGCATTTATCTTGCAATTAGGACAAATGCCACGTATTAGGAAGAGCAGAGTAGAAGCTGGAAAGAACCTATGCCTTTGATGACAACCTTGAGGAGCTGCTGTAGTAGCCTAAACTTCCTACACCCAGACTTTGAACCAAAACAATCTAACGCTGATAGACTTTCTGTTAATCACAGCCAAATGTATTCCTAAGTCATACTTCCTTCTTGAATCAAAAGCCTATTTGGCTCCAAATAAACACAGAGTCCTGCCAAAAGGGCAAAACAGAAGAGAAAATTCTGCTATAGACCTGGTGTATTATTCAAGAGTTGAAATGGCGTGCAGGGAGGTTTTGTTTTGTTTTGTTTTTTGAGATGGAGTCTTGCTCTGTCGCCCAAGCTGGAGTGCAGTGGTGCGATCTTGGCTCACTGCAACCTCTGCCTCCCGGGTTCAAGCGATTCTCCTGCCTCAGCCTCCCGCATAGCTGGGACTACAGTCACATGCCACCATGCCCAGCTAATTTAGGGGAGGTTTTTATAGTCAATGTACTTTACTGTTTTCTAAGTCTTCGAAAATGGGTAATTAAAGAACAAAACAAATGACAACTCTTAGTTAAACAGAATGCAACCAAAATGGGGTATCCTTCTCATGTTAAAAAGCAGAATTTATACTGAAGAAAAATATACCCTCACAATGATACATTTGAAGGAATAGTTACATCTCT
>NW_012103699.1:2368323-2370401 GCF_000951045.1 Mandrillus leucophaeus
TGAGTCTTCAAGATTTGCAGCACATTTTGTGCCAGGGGAGGAGAGGTAGGGGCAGGGCAAATTCATTGCTGTGATTATCAACAGACTATTAATGCATTAATAGATAAGAGAAACCCAAAGCAAAGTGTTTTTTCTTTTTTTATACACACTCCTGACACCAAATATAGGCTATAGGAAAAATTGAACTATATTTTTCTACTCTATACTCTCACATAGTCACTTAATACAACACTTTTGACACAGATGTATGGGGGGGTTTCCCTACACACCAGAAAAAAAAAAATCCTGCAGATTCTGTAGTGCATTCTGCAGTAGACACAAGCTGGGTGTCCTCTAATTCAATTCATTTCTGACACGATCTACCTGGAGATGGCATCAGATCCCATAGGTCAGAGGCTCAGTCCCACAAGAATGCTCCCTACTTAGACTCAGTCACAGGTAGTAGGTTGTCAACTGCTCTTCTGACTGGCTATGAATCAGGGTCCCAACAACTCCTTCCTGGAATTTGATGCATTTGCTAGCATATTATAATATGTGACGTATTATATAATCATATACGTAATACATAATATATATAATACGTATATATGCATATATAATACATATATAAGCGTACTATAATACACTTATCAGCTTATTATAAAGAATGTTATAAAGGATACAGATGACAAGATGCACAAGGTAAGGTATGGAGAAAGGGGCACAGAGCTTCCGTGCCCTCCCTGGGTACACCACCTTCCAAAACTCTCCCTGTGTTCTGTGACCTAGAAGCTCCTGAATCTTGTCTTTTGGGGTTTTTATAGAGACTTCATTACACAGATGAGACAGAGTAGATATGAGACTCGCCTCCCACCCACTACACCCCACCAAGGACGTCTAATGTAAACTGGTGGGGAGGGGAGCCGTGGTCAGCAAGGACCATCCAAATCTTGCACCATTAATCTTGCTCAACATGCCGTGCCCACTGATTGAGGAACCTTAAGGAGACTAAGATAAGCAATGGCCCACTGTAAATCTTACTCAAGGTGCCTTACTCACTGACTGTGGGACCCTGAGGGAACCTAAACAAGTAGCTCCCACTTTAAAACTTATTCAAGGGCGTTAACCCTATCTCCGGCATGCGTACAAGACCAGAAGAATGACCAATCCTTTACCTTAGCTTCATTATAACACTAAAAAGTCACATCCAGGGGTGGAGAGTTAACTTGTGAATGAGATCTGCAATGCATGAAGAAGCATATCATCAAACTGTGCAGGTGCCAGAAGTTTCCAACCTCTATATGCTTAAACATCACTCCCAGCCCACTTTAGCTTCTTTAAAATTACTCTCCTTACTCCCTTCAGGGAGCCAGTCAGATAATTATCTCGCTTGTGCTGCCTCCCTTGTGTTCAAACATTAAGACCAAATAAAAGCCTTGTCTGGGAAATTTGCTAGATCTCATGTCAATTTCTGTAACACAAGAGCCAAGTACCTGTCGTCAGTTACGTAGGTATGAATGATTAATGACCAATGATAATCATTGGTGATCAGTGATCAACTCAATCTTCAGCCCCTCTTCCTGCTGTGGAGGTTAGAGGTGAGAATGAAAGTCTCAACCTTCTAATCCTGAAGTAGTCTAGGGGCACCTAATCATTTCATTAGCATTCAAAAGACATTCTTATTACTCCTGAGATTCCAAGGGTTTTAGGAGCTATACGTCAAGAAACTGGGATGAAGAACAAATATATACAGTCATGCATCTCATATAAGAAGGTGGTCCCATAAGATTATAATACCATATTTTGACTGTACCTTTTCTATGCCTAGATACACAAATATTTACCATTGTGTTGCAGTTGCCTACAGTATTCAGTACAGTAACATGCTGTGCAGGTTTGTAGCCTGGGAGCCGTAGACTGTCTACCATAGAGCCTGGTGTGTAGTAGGCTGCGATCTAGGTTTGAGTAAGTACACTCTGTGATGTTCACACAATGATAAAATCACTTAATGATGCATTTCTCAGAATGTATCCCTGTCATTAAGCAACACTTGACTGTGTTTCACAGTGTCACAAGACAGACCTGGGTTTCTCTGGAAA
>NW_012103699.1:2371596-2374039 GCF_000951045.1 Mandrillus leucophaeus
CCAGTGAGACCCATCCTGAACTTCTGACTTCCAGAACCATAGATAATAAATTTCTGTTGCTTTAAGCCACATTTTGTGACTATTTGTTACAGTGGCAAATGGAAACTAATACATTGATCTGTAAAGATCAGTTGGGATAATTTTTGACTATTTGCAGATTTAAGGCAAGAAGCAGACTTCCCAGCAGAGAAAGAGTGGAATAAAGTAGTGTAGCATGCATCAACAGAAATAAATGTAAGGCTGGGCATGGTGGCTCATGCCTGTAATCTCGGCACTTTGGGAGGTTGAGGTGGTAGAATCACTTGGCTGAGGAGTTCAAAACCAGCCCAGGCAACATAGTGAGACCCCCATCTCTACAAAACATAAAAATAAAAAACAAAAATTAGCCAGGTGTGGTGGTGCCTGCCTACAGTCCCAGCTATTCAGGAGGATGAGGTGGAAGGATCACTTGAGCCCAGGAGGAAGAGGTTGCAGTGAGTTGAAATTGCACCGCTGCCCTTCAGCTTGGGTGACAGAGTGAGACTCTGTCTAAAAACCAACCAACCAAACAAACATATACATGTGTGTAAGACCAGAGCAGAGGGCACTCTATAATCCTCATATGTATAGTAGGGTTGCTATCAGATTCTTAGGGGAGTTTGGTGACTTGCATCCTTTAAGGTTTTTAATATGCATGCATAATGTTGATAGTTTTTACATTTTAAATTATATAATTAATGAACCAATACTGATATATTATTAGGAACTAGTAATCATATTTCTTTGGCTTCTACCTAATGTCATTTTTTGTTGTTGTTCAACAGTCCCATGCAGATACCACCTTTTATTTAGTTGGCATGACTTTTTAGGATCTTCTTTGTGACAGTTTCTAAGAATTTGCATGTTTTCAACGACCTGACAGTGTGAAGAAGTACTGGCCAGGTATACTGTAGAATGCCCTGTATTAGAATGTATCTGATGTTTCTGTCATGATTAGTATGGACTCATAGGTGCTTATTTCATACTTTGGGTTATAATCAAGTACTACTTTAAGCAGGAGATAAACTTTAATTGCAAAGAGTTAGTGAAGCACGTTCCTTGGAGTGAGAAAGTGTTTCATTTATTTTTGGCTCCATGTTGTAAGTCACTTCCTCTTTTTCTAGTGGAGAAGCCAAGGATATTGCATATTAACCACCCAGAAAACCAAACAAAAAACAAGGCTTCTAAGTAATTGGGTTGAAACACATTTCCAATAAGGGTAAAATTCAACTCTGATTATAGGAGGCAGATTTTCTGTGTTGTTTTTCGTCTCCTTCAATGCAAACCACAAATCAGATTGCTGTTACTGTTGAATTGCTTTATTATTCATCCAAAATGTGAACATGGTTAGACAATTGTGAGATGTAATAAAATATGGCAGGGACAGAAGGCAATGATTGTTCTTACTATTAACTATTTTCCAATGTAGCTAAACCTTAATAAACATAATGGGGTGATAAAAAAATAATTTCTCACTTAATATCTTGTCATTTTCCCCTGACACTATAAAAATCTCAGTATGATTTTTAATATTCAATGCAGCAACTTGACAGTTGCCCCCCTATAGCAACGTTAAAAGTAAGTTTAAATATTTTTCTAATATATTTAGAACCAAAGCATAATGAATAATATTGTTTATACAAATTAAGTGTATGGCACATTACAGACAAGTTAATGAGGAACTAGTAAAGAAGATGGTGGCAAATAAGGAGAAAAGATACACATGAGAGAAATTCAGAGAAACAGACAGACAAATGTGATTCTTATTTTCTAAATGGGGAGAATGACCAGATTTCAGGTACTAAAGGCTTTTGAGATTGACATTCATCTCTGGGAAAAATTTAGAATAAATTATTAAATAAACAGATTGTGATCCATTTTTTTAAAAAATGGGTTGTTCCTGGAGTCCAATATGGATTTACTAAGAACAAGATATTTAAAATAATGATTTGTTTGTCATTAGGCTTAGGAGAGACTAGAGGTATACCAAGGCTACTATATGACTTGAGTTCAACATACCGTTCAACTGAAAGCCCTGTGATATCCCTTTGGTTAAGGAGTTGCTAGGAGGTTAGGAGGACAGCAGTTTTCATTAGATGCATCATGTTAAAGAAAGCTACTGGCAGAGACATTATCTGATGGCTTCTTTTCAACCTGTAAAAGGTCTCTAGCAAAGCATCTCCAGACTCTTTTTTTTTTTTTTTTTTTTTTTTTTTGAGACAGAGTCTTACTCTGTCGCCCAGGCTGGAGTACAGTGGCAAGATCTCAGCTCCTTGCAACCTCTGCCTCCCAGGTTCAAGAGATTCTCCTGCCTCAGCCTCCCTAGTAGCTGGGATTACAGGTGCCCTCCACCATGCCTGGCTAATTTTTTTGTATTTTTAGTAGAGATGGGGTTTCACCATGTTGGTCAGGCTGGTCTCAAACT
>NW_012103699.1:2375662-2376851 GCF_000951045.1 Mandrillus leucophaeus
GTTTCAGTCCCCAAGCAAGGAGGGGGTTCATTTTAGGGAGAGACTATTATCATCTTTACCTTCAAATTAAACTATAAACTAAATTCCTCCCAAATTTAGTAGCTTGTTCTACACCCAGGAATAACCAAGGACAGCTTGGAGGTCAGAAGCAAGATGGAATCAACGATGTCATATTTCTCTTACTGTCATAATTTTGCAAAGGTGTTTTCAAATCCCATCTTGTGCTTCAGCACACCTCAATCCAGAGATGTGAGCTATGGAGATGAGAAAAGGCCAAAAATTTCTCTAACTTCTTCCTGTTGACAGAAGGCATAGTTGGGGTATGGGTCACCCCCAGGGTAAGAGGAATGAAACCATCTTGCAGTTGCAGTTGTCTGTATGTATTCACGGGTGGCTGGTTGGAGTCCCAAGTTCTGCATGACAAAAACATTAGTGCTCTTATCCAGAGCTTTAGGACTGCACTCAAATGAACAGTGGGCTATAAGACAAATAATGAGCCCTAACATAAAGATTGAAAACCCTAGCTTCAGGAATTCCTATAGAACTGGCATGAAGCCTTAAGGGATCCAGGTGAATGACCCCAAGAACCAGCCAGGCGTGGGGTCATCAGCAGAGACTAAAAAACAGGACAAAGCTGGAATTTAATAACAGGTATACTATAGTTTTTCTTGAAACAGAATTTTTCTCTCTCCAGTCACCCATTTTTATCAAGGACAAATCACAGTAGGACAAATCAATTTGCAAAATAAGTTCCAATCCCATTGTATGTGGCCTGATTACTTGCATAAAGTACAATAAAAATAATTATTTGCTGTGTAGGATCTTTTCTTTTTTTAGAGAAATGGCTTTTTTTTGGGAATTGTTTTAATAAAGAATCTCAAATTAGGCCTTTTAAAAGCCTGTTGATCCCAGATAAGGATTTATTTGTGCCTCCAAATACCTGTATGAATTGGGTGAGTTTCTCTCTTCTTGAGGTCTCAAAATAGCTTGGGGTTTCTGGGTCTGTCAAAAAGTGACATGCTACAGCTGTCACAGGTCAGGAACTCTGTACTGGATAAGGTATGAGGCCAATTTTTTCAAAGGGCTTTTGCTGGCTCTATAGGTCAACCTCAATTCCTCAAAGCAATCTGAAGACATGTCATTCCAGTCAGAGCCTTGGTAAAATAACCAGTCTCTCCAATTGTGTCCT
>NW_012103699.1:2377801-2382299 GCF_000951045.1 Mandrillus leucophaeus
TTTTTTTGTATTTTTAGTAGAGATGGGGTTTCACCATGTTGGTCAGGCTGGTCTCAAACTCCTGACCTCAGGTGATCCACCTGCCTTGGCCTCCCAAAGTTCTGGGATTACAGGCATGAGCCACTGCGCCTGACCTAGACTTACTTCTTGGACCTAAACCCTTTGCCATTTTTATTTTTGATTGAAGACAAAGCAAAGTCGATAAATGTAGACGTGCATCATCATTTGGATGGATATCTCCTGCGGTAAACTCTGAATTCAAAAGTCAAAATCATCGTACCAAACAGATTGAAACCAATGAAAGGATACTCAATGGAAATGAAAACATAATCTGGCATTTAATATAAAAAAATTAGAATCACAAATACAAAATGAAAGAGATCTGACTTCGCGGCAATACATTTTAAAAGAAATCTGACTTTTTGGGGCCACAATTTAAAAATGGGTCAATTGTATGAGGTAATTAATTCACCCCCACCTCCCTTGCCCTCCCCACAAAAAAGCCAATATTGTCATCGTTCTGTGTCCAAGGGATAGAAAGTAAGATTATAGATCAAAATTCTGTGTCCATCTATCTTAACTATAATATTACCTGTTCCATTTTAATGTCTGTGTTTTAAGAGAAATATTGCTCACTATAATACGCTCAGAGAAGGTGTATTTAGAGATCTAGGAAGCAGAAGTAGCTTGTTTACCCCCAACAAGAGACAACTAAAGGCATATAGGACCATTGCCTTCAAACGTTTGGAGAGTTGTCTGGTAGAAACAACAGATTTGTCTGCTGTTAGAGACAGCATTTGCTTTAGAAAGCTAAGAGAAGTGAGATTTTGTTTCAACATGTGGTGGTAATTAGAATTGCAGTGTGGGGATGGGGAGGCTGGAGAGGGTATCACCATGCCAAATGGGAAGCAGATCTGGGGTTTGACTTCTGAATTTTCCCCCATAAAGATATTCAGTATAGCTAAAGTAATCTGCTTCTTTCCACACCTGCCTCACTCCTGTCCCACAAAAGGAGGATTGTAAGGCTGAATGATTTCAAAAACAGAAAACAGGTGATCTCTTGCCAGGTCAACATTCCACAGATGGTTACCAGATGCGTACAGGTGCCATGTCCCGTGTGAGCTGCTGGTTACCTGAGCACAGGGAACTTAGGCTCTTACAGGGGTCAGCTCAGGGTAGAATCCTTTCCCCTAAAAGCAACTATGTTACTAATGGGAGTAATGTCAAAGTCAACTCACTCTGAGCTCAGAAGACTTTATCAGTGGTTCTCTTAAGATTTCAACTGCAAAGCTTCCTTTCTTTCTGTTTTTAATTGATAAATAATATTGTTACATATTTATGGGGTAATGTGGTATTTTGATACATGCATACAATGTGTAATGATCAAATCAGAGTAATTAGTATTATATAATCCATCACTTCAAATATTTGTCATTTCTTTGTGTTGGGAACATTTTAATTTTTCTCCTTTAGTTATTTTGAAATATATAATATATTGTTGTTAACTATAAAATCAAACAATAGAACTTATTCCTTCTAACTCTATGTTTATACTCATTAGCCAACCTTTCTTCATCCCCACTTCTAGGAACTGACAAATTGTATCAATCAATTGTATTTTGTATCCTGTCTAGGATACAAAATCAACATACCAAAATCAGTAGTGTTCCTATACACCAATAACGAAGTAGCTGAAAAAGAAACCAAGAAAACAATTTCATTTGCAATAGCTACAAAAATAAAACATGGCCAGGCACAGTGGCTCATGCCTGTAATCCTAGCACTTTGAGAGGCCCAGGCAGGAGGATTGCTTGAGCTCAGGAGTTCAAGACAAGCCTGGGCAACATAGCAAGACCTCTTCTCTATTAAAAATTAAAATAATTAACCAGGCAAGGTGGTATATGCCTGTAGTCCCGACTACTCGGGAGGCTGCGGTGGGAGTATAGCTTGAACCTGGAAGATCAAGGCTATGTGAGCCATGATCGCTGTTGGGGTGTAAAGCAGCTTCCTAAATTTAGCAATGCTAAATTCTGGATACATATGCCTTTCCTGCCTTTGATCTATTCTCTCCTCAAAGAGCACTTATCCTCTTCCCCAGGATTTTTATTCTTAACAACCCATCTTAATTATTAGATCTTCTTGGAAATTATATTTGAAAAGGCTGAAGGGGTATTCCATTTAAAAGTGTTTTGTGTTTGTTGTGTGTGTAAAGGATAAGAAACATACACCCTGGAAAATCAATCTCTTTTTCTTCCCCCTTACTTCTGGGCATCTTGGGATTTAAAGATGCAAAGCGAGAGACTGTATTGGTCTTTCTAGCCTGTCCATCATGTTAATGTTCAGCTCAATACTTTTGTCTCTGTCCAAAAAGTCACATTGCTTTGGTATAGAGAGCTTAATCTTTTCAGCTTTATCCTAAAACCTCTTTTTCATTTAGATTCATTTTTGCAACTGGCTGGCAAACCCCACAGGCTCTGTCCTTGAGAAGCACATGGCCATCTGCTGCTTATCTGCTCCTGGGAAGGGGGTGTGGGCTGCCACCCTCTGTGCCTGGTGCAGTGGCCGAGAAAAAACCACCTGGTCTATGCAGGAAAAGCCCTGTCTCCATGGGAACAGATCCAAGCACTGACTATCTGATCTCCCTTAGCTTCAGGCACCTTGCTAAGCACACCCCAGGGCTACAGTGGTACAGAGGGGAGGAAGAGCAAAGGAGAAGACAACCATTCCTCTCCACTGCTACTTTCAAACAAATGTATGTGAGTCCAGAGAGGGTGCCCCATGTCAGCTCATTATTATTACTGCAAGTGTAGCTAAAAGCAGAAGCCATGTCCTCCAGCCAGCAGCTCAGGGCCATAAGTACCAAACTAACTAGTAACTGTTGAGTTATTCTTTAAAAAATTATTCCTTTTCTAAATATCCTCCATACCTGTTCCTATACCTCCAGAGTTTAAAATCTCTATGAAACCAGGAAACTTCAACACAGAGTTCACAGAAGAAACCTAGTAACTGCCTAGTTGGGAGTCCTCCTCAGAACAAAGGTCTTCTGAATTCTTGCATTTGCATGTGAACCTCATTATTTTATTCTCTCTGCAATGGCACCCTCTACTCTCAAATGAGGCCACAAGTTGCTGCATTCCTCTGATTTCTGAAATGCAGTCACCACTGATTTGTAAGGGATGCTTTCGTAATCTTAAAATAAAGTAAAGAAATATACAAACAATTGCTTTTTTAATTCATATGTTTTTCTCACCCTAAATATTGAAAGTATGTTTGTTGAATACCTCGCATAGACTAGTTTCTGGCTAAATAGTTGTTTCTAATAACACTCTGTAATCACCCAATGGGTTCTTCTTGCCTGCTGCACAGGCAAAATCAATCCACTGAGACCACAGCATTGCAGCAGAGAAAGAGTTTAACTGACACAAGGCCAGCCCACACAGAACTGGAGTTACCACACAAATCAGTCTCCCTAAAGACTCAGAGACTAGAGTCTTTATGGAAAATTTGGTGGGCAGGGGGCTAGGGAATAAGTGTTGCTAATTAGTTGGAGATAAAATCATGGGGGTGTGGAAAACAATACTTCTATGCTAAGTCCACTTCTGAATAGAGGTCACAGGTGCAGTGGAGTGGTGAGTCATGAGTCTGGGTGGGGTCAGTCTGAAAGATACCTCAAAAAACCAATCCTAGGTTCTAAAATAGTGGTATTATCTGTAGGAGTAACTGAGGAAGTTATAAATCTTGTGACCTCTGGCCACACGATTCCTGAGCAGTAAAGGATTATAGAAACTATGCCTACATCTTAGCAGAGTTCAGGCTTTTCCCATGATCCTATTCTTGTGGCCTTTCATTAATCTTACAAAGCTAGTTTCAGTCCCCAAGCAAGGAGGGGGTTCATTTTAGGGAGAGACTATTATCATCTTTACCTTCAAATTAAACTATAAACTAAATTCCTCCCAAATATAGTAGCTTGGTCTACACCCAGGAATAACCAAGGACAGCTTGGAGGTCAGAAGCAAGATGGAGTCAACGATGTCATATTTCTCTTACTGTCATAATTTTGCAAAGGTGTTTTCAAATCCCATCTTGTGCTTCAGCATACCTCAATCCAGAGATGTGAGCTATGAAGATGAGAAAAGGCCAAAAATTTCTCTAACTTCTTCCTGTTGACAGAAGGCATAGTTCTGGGTCACCCCCAGGATAAGAGGAGTGAAATCATCTTGCAGTTGTCTGTATGTATTCACGGGTGGCTGGTTGGAGTCCCAAGTTCTGCATGACAAAAACATTAGTGCTCTTATCCAGAGCTTTAGGACAGCACTCAAATGAACAGTGGGCTATAAGACAAATAATGAGCCCTAACATAAAGATTGAAAACCCTAGCTTCAGGAATTCCTATAGAACTGGCATGAAGCCTTAAGGGATCCAGGTGAATGACCCCAAGAACCAGCCAGGCGTGGGGTCATCAGCAGAGACTAAAAAACAGGACAAAGCTGGAATTTAA
>NW_012103699.1:2382899-2392464 GCF_000951045.1 Mandrillus leucophaeus
TTTTAATGGCTGATGTGATACCTCAGTTCTTGTCTTCTTGGTTTAAAAGAATTTACGCAAGAGACACACAACAAAAGAAATTTATTGCCAAAGAAAAGGAATATTCTGAAAGTTAGGTGCAGAATAGACAGTACACCCTTCAGAACCCTTCTGAAGATCGCTTTGCTTGAATGAGCTCGATTACAACACGAATGATGAGGCTTATTGTGTTAACTGTATGGTCACCATAGTTGCTGTGTCCTGAGGACATGGTCACTTCTTTGACTACCTATCCTGCCTCAAAATCAGGTAGAGAGAAAAAAATATGCTTCAAATTTTGCTCAAGGGAGTATTTACTCAATTGTCAAAAACTGTAAATTACTCAAAAGAAGTTTGCTTGACGCTGAAAAAAACAAAACAAAACAAAAGAATCAGCAACATTTGGTTTTTTTGTTTTTGGTTTGATTTTTTTTTTTTAAGACGGGGTCTCACTCTGTTGCCCAGGCTGGAGAGAAGCGGTGTGATCTTGGCTGGCTCACTGCAACCTCTGCCTCCTGGGTTCAAGTGATTCTCATGCCTCAGCCTCCCAAGTAGCGGGGACTACAGGTGCATGCCACCATGCCCGGCTAATTTTTTGTATTTTTAGTAGAGAGGGGGTTTCGTCATGTTGGCCAGGCTAGTCTCAAACTCCTGAGCTCAGGCAATCCACCTGCCTCTCCCTCCCAAAGTGCTAAGATTACAGACATGAGCCAAGAATCAGCAATGTTTTAAGCAAAAAGTTATAAAAAGATTATTTCAGTCTTCTATTAGTTCAGGTCATGCAATTAATTCCTGTTCTACTAGATATTGGGACAGTAATCCTTATGGATGCATCATCTCTCTGTGGAAGTTTTTCCTCTATTCTAACGACACAATTTCCAAAGATACCAGGAACCTGCATTCAAGTGTATCCCTCCTCTTCCCATAATCTTGTGACCTCTCATAAATTTTACAAAGGTGTTTTCAGTCCCTGAACAAGGAGGACATTAGTTTTAGGGAGGACCTATTATCATCCTTGCTTTTAAGTTAAACTATAAACTAAATTCCTCCCAAAGTTAGGTTGGATCAAGGACAACTTGAAAATCAGAAGCAAGACGGAATCAACTATGTCATCTTTCTCTTACTGCCATGATTTTGCAGAGGCAGTTTCAACTTTATCTCCACAACTGTTGTAATATATCATGAAGGGCCAACATGAGATAGTTTGAGCTACTTTTTTCATTTTCCTCTTTGGAATATCAGAGTTATTGCTATAAGAAGCAAGAGAAAAAACTCAGCAATTTGGAGAACAAAAATGACTCCTAAGGATGTCATCATTTAAATTTTTTTCTAATGAAGTCCCTTTTGATTGCTGGTAATGTTTTAATATGCCACTGTTAAAAGAATCAATGAAGTTTCCTTATCCTTCTGGGCCTAAACGATATTGAGATTTTTCAAAAGTCAGAGCACACCATGGGGTCTTAAAAGTAAGTCATTAGACTTGCACCAGCTCACTTAATCACACCACCTACTCCTAAATTATAGTCGTCAATTGAGTAGAAAATGAAACTTGGCAACTTCAACAAAAAAGGACAGGATCAATATACTCATTTGTGGATTAGGCACTGAAATCAATATTTGCTTGCTAGAGTTTTCAGTGCACTGAAAATCATACCTATTTGCCCTCTGGTTTCTCATTTCTCTTTCAAGTTGATCCAAGGTTTCACAAGAATTAGCATACCTAGTTTTCTTACAGGCCCTACTGTGTCATCACTAAAGAAAAACTGGACCATGTGCCCATAGCTCAATCATGACATTGTAGGACAACTCAAAGTCATGTCAATCTCTAATCTCAGCAAACGGAATGCACATTTGCTTTAGTTATGTGTCATCTTCTTTACCCTTGCAGGAAATTTTTAATTAAATAATAAAAGGGTTATCTAGAAAATGTACTCTACTGTCCAACACTCTAAAGAGACTGTTGAAAACTATCAACCAAAGAATCAACCAAAGAAAGTCTGTATCTCTTTAACCACCAGCCCCAAGCATAGGACAATCTGGAAAGAAACATCCATGTATGTGCACACAAATACACACACACACATACACACGTATGTTTTCAGGCAATATGGAGGGTTGATGGTAGGCTGAGCTATCCTACTATAAATAACCTCCCCTCTAATTGCCGGTTTCTGTGGTAGCATCCACTAATATGCAATGGGATTTGTTTAAATCTGGAGAAGTGAAAGAGTTTAGTGACGGGTAAGTCTCAGGAGGAGAAGAGGAATGAAGACAGCAGAGGAGACAAGAACCATGGCATCTGCTCTCTCCCTTTGGACTGCATTTCAGCAACTATAATTAAGAAGATGAGCCACAGAGGTAAGCAACCTGTTTTCATAAGAGATTTTTTGGAAACTCTACATAAGGGCTGAGACAGATGGAACTGTTCTCATATACATGATTTAAGACTCTAGGCATAAGCAGCGATGACTTGAAGTCTATATAACATAAAATAGGGGCGGGTCACGGTGGCTCATGCCTGTAATCCCAGCACTTTGGGAGGCCAAGGCAGGTGGCTCATGAGGTCAGGAGTTTGAGGCCAGCTTGACCAACATGGTGAAACGCTGTCTCTAACAAAAATACAAAAACTAGCTGGGCATGGTGGCGTGCGCCTGTAATCCCCACTACTCAGGAGGCTGAGACAGGGGAATCACTTGAACCTGGGAGTCAGAGGTTGCAGTGACCTGAGATTGTGCCACTGCACTTCAGCCTCAGCGACAGAGGAGACTCCGTCTCAAAAAACAAACAAACAAACAAAACAACAACAATAACAACAAAACCATAAAATAGGACATGGAGATGGAAAGAGGGCATTTCTGTACATACCTGCATAGAACCCAGAAGTGGTCCAGCACCCCAGTGACTGACAGCACCCCAGTGGCTGACAGCACCCCAGTGACTGACAGCACCCCAGTGGCTGACAATTTGGCAAACATCATGAGATCACTTCTTTGGCTTCTCTTAATTGGAACACAGGGGCCGTGGTGAACAGCAGACAGGGCACACTTAACTAAAATGCTGGAACATTTAACATTTAAAATGATGGAACATTTAACATATCACACTTAACTAAAATGATGGAAACAAATAACCAGGAATCAGTTTGAAAATGCTCTTCCGGCCGGGCGCAGTGGCTCAAGCCTGTAATCCCAGCACTTTGGGAGGCCGAGACGGACGGATCACGAGGTCAGGAGATCGAGACCATCCTGGCTAACACGGTGAAACCCCGTCTCCACTAAAAAATACAAAAAACTAGCCGGGCGAGGTGGCGGGCGCCTGTAGTCCCGGCTACTCGGGAGGCTGAGGCAGGAGAATGGCGGGAACCCGGGAGGCGGAGCTTGCAGTGAGCTGAGATCCAGCCACTGCACTCCAGCCTGGGCGACAGAGCGAGACTCCGTCTCAAAAAAGAAAATGCTCTTCCGTTACTGAACATATGGAAGTTTGCAGCTATTGCAATTTTTCCATAAATGTATATGGCCTGATGAGCCTAGGCACTACTTAGAGGAGATATAGTTCCACACACACATGCATACACACAACCACACAAACCTATAGGGCTATATTCATGTTTTCATACCTAAGTTTGTTGACAAGTTTATTCTGAGTGGTTATTTTACATACATTGTTGTACTAGGAATTTCAGAGAATATGTGCAGAGTTGTAAATTGACTTCTGGTTCAATATGGCAAATGGACCACGGATGTTTAGGTCCTTTCTTTGCCAAAGCCCTGCTAGAAGGAAATGAAAAGGAATTTTCAAAATTACTATCCCAAAAGAGCAAAAATAACAAGAGAGGAGACAAAAGCATATGAAAGAGTCAAACTTACTTTTGGAATTTGGAAAAAGGTTGGATGATTGGAGACGGAGTGAGCTACATGCCAGTCCTTTCATTAGGGAGGTACCATGGGAGTGAGGCTGTGGGTTCCCCAGAAGACCCCACAGGCTCATTAGCTAGAGGTAGCATGTGGGGCACAAGAGGATGGAAACAGGGAACTTGGGTTATACCCAGGGCTGTTGGCCCTCCCCAAACCTCTGCTATTTGAAACTTTCCTTCTTCTTCCCTGCAAGGGAACAGAGACTCATTTTCTAGAAAAACGTAACTGGAGAAATCTAGAACTCTGTGACACTGGGTGGAAAGGGATGTGGGGTGAGACTGTGAGACTGCAGGTGGGACAGTGAGTTTCTCTATATTGAACCCAAAAAATGTCAACTTGCTTCCGCTAACTCTGCTCCATGATGACACACGGGCCAGAACATACTCTCTCAGGCAAGATGTTGAAAACTCCTCTCTGGAGAAACTGAATGGTCTGCTGTGGAGAAAAAGTCTACACCTGCTGTCATTTAATGGTCCCCCAGTGAAAAGTTCAGCTCACTGACCCAACATCCCAGGTGATCCCCGGGAAGAAAGCCCGTTAGTCAATCAGTCCCATCAAACGCATAGAGCTTCCAGTCAGCCTTTTAGTGCCTCACTCTTACACAGGAGTGGACAGTTAAGGACCACAGCATTTGAAGAAAACCTGAAACAAAAAGGAGAAAAACCAACACAGCAGTCTTAAAAAAGTAACTTGGAGAAAGCAGAGACAGCACAGACAAAAGAAGAAAATGAAAACGACAAAACAAATGATAATGAATACCAAGAGAAACAAGAAAGATATTGCACCCATAAAATAAGAACAGGTTGCTTAGAAAAAAGGAAAAATGAGAGAAAAAAAAAAAAGCCTGCAGAAATCAAAACTATCATTAAGGAAAAGTCCTACCAGCACAGTTGCAATTAGGGCTTCTCAACCATGCCTTCAAAGAGGTAGCCAGTCACCAAAGCTGGTGGAACCTACAACTTAGTGTTAAGTGCTAACACTTTTTGTCTTTTGTTAATATCTGGGTTGGCACTTCCATTGTCTGCACCAAATACCATCTGGCTGCATGTGCCGGGAGAGAAACGCCATGGAGGAAAGGAACATGCGAAGGTCATCTTAATTACATCAGGTTGGGATAATTTGTGTTCGTGTTTCTGATCCGAAACCGATTTTAGTGATACAGCTGCATGTCTTCTTTTGATAGTAATTCCCAAACATAGAAATTCCGGATACTTATGAAAGCTTCTAGACCAAGCTTGTTCAACCCATGGCCCACAGGCCACATGTGGCCCAACACAAAGACGTTCTTAAAACATTATGAGATTGTTTTGCTGTCTGTGTGTGTGTGTGTGTGTGTGTGCATCAGCTATCGTTAGTGTAAGTGTATTTTATGTATGGCCCAAGACAATTCTTCTCTTTCCATGTGAATCAGGGAAGCCAAAAGATTGGGCACTCCGGCTACCATAGTTTGGAAGTGTGGTGCTTCTGTAATAATGCTAGTCACGCTGAAATTAAAGCATTAGTCTAAAAAACAGCTTTCATATAGTACCTCAATGTCACTTGTATTATTAAGCTATTATTGCAGCAATGTTGGATGACAAAACCCCCAAAACTCAGTGACTTAAAAAATTCTCATTTCTTCCCGTAATCAAAGGTCAGCAGGTTGGGATAGGCTGGACTGCTGCCTTGGAGCTCTCAGTTCTGAGCACCAAGCTTCTAGTGCACTCAGGTTCTCTCCATCCATGTCTCATACGTCTAAAACCAGCAGATCCCTGGTGCATATAATCTACTCCATGGGTTTCAGTCCTGGGCCCAGTCTAAGGGAGCAGCTAAAGTGTTCACTTTGGGAATGTTTTTCACTGGAGCACATGAGTAAAAGTCTAACCAGAGGAACAAATGCCTGCTCACATTCTTTCAATGACCATCTCACTGGCCAAGGCAAGCCACATGACAAAGACTAAAGTCAAGATGCAGGGAAGTGTATCCACCCTCTCAGAGGCCACGGTGATGGCAAGTGTGTGGATATAAGACATTGCCACCATGGAGTGAAGAACTGGGACCAGCAATTAGTTTATCACAGTCTGCCCTATAAGTCCCAATGATTAACGTAAACCCCCACGTTCAAAATGCACTCACTCCCATCATTAGACCCACAGAAGTCTCATCCAATCACAGCATTTGACACCAAACCTGATCCTCATCAGGTCCAGATTTTATCTACAAATATATATGTGTAATATATATTTAAGATATAAGTATATAGTTTATATTTATATATAACATATAAAACATTCATATTTATACATATGTATTTATATATAAATATATAAATAAGTATACATTATAGATATGTTTTACATATAAAGCCATTTATATTTATAAATACATATATTTATACACATATATTGTATAATATATGTATAATGTATTATATTGTATAAATACAATATTATATATGTATATAAATATATGTATAAAATAAATATAAAATATTTCAAAATATAAAATAAATAAAAATATATGTATTTAAATACATATATTTATATACAAAATATATATAAGTGTGTATATATGTAAGTATCTATATGTGTATATATACTTATGTGTGTGTGTATATATATACATATATATATATGCCCTTCTTGGCAATAAGCAGATTTCCATATAGGGTTTCTGACTATGGAAAGTTGGAGGGCATTTTGTAAAAATAAACAAATGACAAAATTTTCACTAACCTGATGCTTTTGTAAAATAAATAAATAAATTTTAAAAAGAAAGAAAATTGGAGGGCAAAGTTCTTTATTTTTTAGACATGGTCTTGCCCTGTTGCCCAAGCTACAGTGCAGTGACACAATCATAGCTCACTTTTACCTGGAACTCTTGGGCTCAAATGATACTCCCATCTCAGCCTCCCAAGTGTCTGGGACTACAGGTGTGTGCCACCATGCTTGGCTAATTAAAAAAAAAAAAAGTTGTAGAGATAAGGTCTCACTATGTTGCTCAGGCTGGTCTCCAACTCCTGGCCTCAAGCAGTTCTCCTGCCTCAGCTTCCCAAAGCACTGGGATTAGAGGTGTGAGCCACTGCACCTGCCCAAGAGGTCTTTTTACGTCTCTTAACAGTCTTCATGTCTTTTCGTCAGGCTGGCAGGGGTTTTGCCGATAGAGTTCTCTCACAAATGTGGATTTTCTGTGAAAGTGATTTTAGTCAACTCCATTTGGGAAAGGGGACAGCCACAATGCCTTTCAAGCTATGCTGTCTCTAGCCTTAATTATGGGTACTTTTGAGACATCAGACTTCTATGGGAACAAGTCTTATAACATTTCTAAGAGCCTCTTTGCCCACTTGCCTACTAGATGCCATCTTAAGCCTTTCAGATGTCTTAACAAAGGATGTTACCCTTGACGCACTGTTCACTCCAAGGCTGTGTCATATTAGCAGCACCTTGGGTTTGGTCTGCACCCTGAGGCTCTGTTATAATGGCCACATCTTTTATTTTGTAAGAAACAATTTCATTGTGTAACTCTGCCTTGCAATTTCTGAACTCCCTAATGTCCTTCTCAGTTCTGTTTGCAAACTGACTGATTCTTTTCTGAGTTTCTCTCTTCTTACCTGCAGTACCTTACAAATCGCATCTAGTAGCAACCAGTTTCTGCTTTCAACATTCTTCCTTCCCATTTCCTCACCCAAAACTAAAAGTTTTTAAGGTACGTTTTCTTTTTCCACAGTCCCAAAGGCAAGCAGTTTTACCAAAAGCTTTTCCACTACATGGTGTGTGGGTTACCATTGTTTAACCTTCCATGGCAGTTGGCTTGATTTCTGCCTCTTATTGTCAAAACTAATTCCAGAAATTTTGGTTCTTGTTATGGCAGTACCCCATTTTCAGTATTAGTCAGCAAGTTCCACAACAATAATGCATAAAAACACTCAACACTCATTGGCAGAAAAAAACAACATGTATTTGTATAGTTTCAGGTCTGTGGGTTGACTGCAATCTAGCTGAGCTTGGCTGGACTCCAGGCTCATAAGGGTTTAGTGTGGCACCACATGCCTCTCATGCCTCTTAATTTAGGAACCGCCCAGGACACACGGTTGGCTCCATGTGCCTCCCTCTCAGACACGAACTGAGGGCAGGGAAGAACTTGGAGCATGTTCTGCTCATGGCAGGCCACCACACTGAGTGGATACAAGCCCAAAGGCACAAACATATCTGAATGTCTCTGTCTGAACCATGTTCACCAACATCTTACTGGCCAAAGGAAGTCAAATGGCGAGATTCAAAGTTAAGGGGTAGGGAAGAACACTCTCCCTACCTTGAAACCACAGTGAGGTTGTAAACCTACAGTCGTACTGTAGGTGTGGAAAGTTGGGGCTCAAATTCCATATACCTCAGTGCTCCGTTTTGGTAAGATTACAAACTTAAATGTCCAAATCATTAAATCAAAATTCAGTTGCCAGGGTTCCTGAGAAATTCTTCTGGTTTTGTTGAAAGTGTGATCACACTAGACCAACTTAACTACTTCCTGCCTCTTCCTCTCATCAGAGACTAGATCATGTCTCTCTGTCCCTTCCCAGCCGCCTGGAATTTTTGCCACAGGCAGACAGACTTAAAGAATCAAAATTGATATCGACCTGTATGTCTAATATTTGATCCAACAGGTTTCTGAGCTCTTTTTGAAATTCACCAGACCCACCCTACCCTCTCCCTTCTGGGTGGCCAGACTTCATTTCTGCCCATTTCTCTTTGACAGCCCTACCTAGATCTCATTTGTCACATTCAGTAGGTCCAAAGTTGTTGACTCACAGCTCAGTGAAGTTTGTTATTTACCTAGGGAAGGTCTTGTTTCTGTTTTTAATACTTGATGCCAATGTTCAGAAACTTATTAAATTTCCTAGGTTTTTCTAGCTAAATAGATTTTGGATTATCCTAAAGAGAAGAGGTTTGAAGTCTTTTCCCCTGGAAAAATAGCTATTTTTGGCCCTATGGCACTCAGGAACAATCTTGCAAACATAGTGTGTGTCACCGAAGTAAACAGTGGTACTATCATTACAGGAATGGTGACAGCCTTCAGTGGCAAATGTGGACCCCTGGTGGAAATGAAATGGTGGCATGAGGGAGGAGAGGAGCAGGGTATTCCTTGAATGGAAATAAAATGTTGTTTTGTGTCTGGAGGGCAAGTGCAGCAGGTGTAAAGTTAATGAAGCACAGGGCTCCTGCAGTTTGGGTTTTTGATTAGTAGGAGGAGAACAAACAAATTAGTCAAATAGGTTTTCACTACCAAGTTCAGCACAGCAATGGATGTAGGTATCGTGAGGCCTGAAGCTAGTATCATTTGGGACATCTTTTTAAGAAAAAAATTACAAAATTGAGTTCAAAAGTGATTTTTTTAAGAATGTATAAAGAATTCATAACAAATTACTGGAATTTAGAAATTCCAGGCCTTATTCTCCTCAGATCTCTTTAGATTTGTCAGAAATCTACAGAGAGATGCCTCCTCATTTCACCCTGGCTTTTCCTTTCCACCCAGAACATTCTATGGCTCCCATCAGCTCCCTGCTGGTGAACCCCCCAGCAGATGAGAGTCTCTGAAGCTTAAGGTTTGCTAGCTTCACAGTAAACTTGCTTTTAGTCCAAGCAAACACATGATCAAGACAG
>NW_012103699.1:2392514-2393053 GCF_000951045.1 Mandrillus leucophaeus
GATAGGAAGGAGAGGTTAGACATGCCTTGTTATACTCTCTCCTTCTTGGAGTTTAGGCACATCTGACCAACATTAAAACAGAGATCATAAGACTGTCTCTTATACACATCTAGATGTGTATAAGAGACAGGTCCTGGCCAGCATCCATGCCTTAACATCACGACCTGTCTCTTATACACATCTAGATGTGTATAAGAGACAGCTGTACGGTTGTCCAGTGCTCACGTTCAGAGGAGCCCTGATATGGGATGGCTGTGTCACCACCCAAATGTCATCTTGAATTGTAGTTCCCATAATCCCCATGTGTCGTGGGACGGACCAGGTAGAGATAATTCCATCATAGGGGTGGTTCTCCCAACGGTTGTCGTGATAGTAAGTTATCACAAGAGCTGAAGGCTTTCTTTTTTTCTTTTCTTTCCCTTTCTTTTTCTTTCTTTTTTGAGATGGAGTCTCACTCTGTCGCCCAAGCTAGAGTGCAGTGGCGCGATCTCGGCTCACTGCAAGGCAGCACCTTGGGTTTGGTCTGCACCCTGAGGCTC
>NW_012103699.1:2393178-2422899 GCF_000951045.1 Mandrillus leucophaeus
AGACGGAGTCTCGCTCTGTCGCCCAAGCTAGAGTGCAGTGGCGCGATCTCGGCTCACTGCAAGCTCCACCTCCCGGGTTCACGCCGTTCTCCTGCCTCAGCCTCCCGAGTAGCTGGGACTACAGGCGCCCGCCACCTCACCCGGCTAGATTTTTGTATTTTTTTAGTAGATACGGTGTTTCACCGTGTTAGCCAGGATGGTCTCGAACTCCTGACCTCATGATCCGCCCATCTTGGCCTCCCAAAGTGCTGGGATTATAGGCTTGAGCCACCACGCCCAGCCTGAGCTGAAGGTTTCCTAAGAGGCTTCCCCCTTCACTCGGCTCTCATGCCTCTCTTTCCTGCCATCTTCAAGAAGGACATATTTGCTTCCCCTTCTGCCATGATTGTAAATTTCCTGAGGTCTCCCCAGCCATGCTGAACCGTGAGCCAATTAAACCTCTTTCCTTTATAAATTACCTAGTCTTGGGTATGTCTTTATTAGCAGCATAAGAATGGACTAATACAAGCCCCCGGCTTGGCTTACTGCTCTACTGTTAGCCCTCATCTAGAAACTCCTAACAATTTTGTCTTTCAACTGGTGTCTGGAAGTGAAGTGGATGGGTTAACGCAGCATGTGTATGAGCAGAAGATATTCACGTCCACTCCCATTTCTTGCCACCCCATTCACATACAGCATTCTCAAGGTCCCATGAGTACAGAATTCTAGTGGAGCTGGAATTCGTGGGAATCAGGCAGACTCAAAGCAGTAAATATGTTATGTCCATGCCTGAGTAAGTAAAGACTGTGACAGCCATGAGAAGCCACACTTTCTGTTCAAATCAGAGCTTGCTTTGAATATAGAAAGAAGACAATGGAGTTCTAAGAAACCCAAATGACCAAGAAATCCTTTTATAATCTTTCTTACTTGTGCAATAACTTCCCTATATTAGCCAACCACTTATGTTGAAAATGACGTAGAAGGAAAAAGAAAGATAGGGCAACTATAGTCTCTTTTTCTTTCTGTCCTTCCTTGCTCATCAGTAAGCCAAAAGTGAAGAGTGCTGATAGCAATTGTACTTATTCAGAAGTGACACAGAAACAGTTGAGTAAGTTTTGTGCAGTTTTCACTGTTCTGCTAAGAACAAAATACTGTTTGCAAAGGGCAAACACCCTATGAAAATTGGCCGAAAATTCAACAAAAAAAGGCAGATTAATAGGAGGAAAGGTAATTAACATGCAGAAGAGCCCTACAAAATGATAGAACTCAAGGAAATGGGCAGATAGTTGATGCTTTCATGCCATCTTGAGGTTACAGGAAAAAATAGGGGCTTGGAGCTTAGTAAATCAGGTTATGGTGGTGAAACAGGTTGTGAGAGGGAGAGAGGTTGAGATGTGGCTGGCAAAGGTGCTCTTGTTATGTGGATAACAGGCAGCTCTCAGAGAGAAGAGATGCCAAATGTTTCTTTCAGACCTTTTAAAGTGTCAGACTCCCAGATAATCTTTGCTAGCCTGTTGGCATCAATGCAGAGTCTCTAAAGAGCTAATCTCCCCCACAGAAAACAGTTTTTCAAGGTTACTTCTGTAACCACCTGACAGGTTCATTTTGCTCACTGCCCAGATAGAACTGATTTATCAAGACAGAGGAATTGCTATAGAGAAAGAGTTTAGTTCATGCAGAACAGGCTGAATTGGGAGACTGGAGTTTTATTACTCGAATCAGTCTCTGAAAATTTGAAGGCTAGGGTTTTTCAGGCATAGTTTGGGGGGAGGTGGTGCCTAGGGAATGGGTGCTGCTGATTGGATGCAGCGTAATCACAGGGGTATGGGAAATGGTCCTTGTGTGCACCGAGTCCACTTCTAGGTGGGACCACAGGACAGGTTAATGGGTCTGGGTGGACCCATCAGTAGTCTGAAATGCTAAAACCTGAAAAGACATCTCAAAAGGCCAATCTTTGGTTCTATACTAGTGATGTTATCTGCAGAAGTAATTGGGGAAGTTTCAAATCTTGTGGCTAATTTGTTAGTCCTACAAAGGCAGTCTAGTCCCCAGGAAAGAAGGAGATTTGTTGCAGGCAAGGGCTGTCCTCTTTGTTTCAAAGTTAAACTATAAGTTCCTCCAAAATGTAGTTCTGCCTATGCCTGGGAATGAACAAGGGCAGCTTGGAGGTTAGAACAAGATGGAGTTGGTTAGGTCAGATCTCTTTCACTGTCCTAATTTTTTCACTGCCATAATTTTTTCACTATCACAATTTTTGCAAAGACAATTTTATTTCTTTTTTGCAGTCTCTGTGAATAGTCACCTCAAAATATGTCAAAAAAGTATTTTGGGGGGTGAAGTATTTTTATTTCCCTCGATACATATGCATATATGAGCTAAGAAATAAGAATTGTGTAATCTTGGTGATTTGGCATATCAGTTAAATGCTGTTACATTTGCATTTAAAACTAGCATTCAATAACATAAATATGAATGGTAAAATTAATGATAATAACATAATTTTTATTACTTAGAACATCATTAAATGACACATTTTAAAATACCAGAACAACTTGAGAGAGAGAAACTGTAGAAGAAAGAAAAGAAATGTGCATTTTAGTACCTTTACTGGTACTTTCTTTCTTTCATTTTTTTTCTTTACCCTGGACCCTACAAATTCTATAACCAGCCCCGCTTAATATGGACGGGTACTGTGCAGACAAGGATGTGTGGAGGTATACACTTTGCATTTTTACTTCCCAAATTCTTTGTCTACATCAGTCAACAGGAAAACAGAAAGATTATGACCAGCCAATAAATTTAAAGAGTTTATCTTTTACTTTAGAGAAAAGATATGTAAACCAAAAATAACATTCTAAGCCCTCCAACCAACTGCATGGATCCCCTCTTAGCTAAGGGGATCCCAGAGAAACATGGAAAACTAAATTTCTGGTCATGATAGGAAGGAGAGGTTAGACATGCCTTGTTATACTCTCTCCTTCTTGGAGTTTAGGCACATCTGACCAACATTAAAACAGAGATCATAAGACTGGCAAAATAGACTCTTTATGGCAACAAGATACAGATATCCAACCTGACTCTGCTGTAGCATCACTTGACAGACAGCAGACCCTGAAAAAAAATCAAAGTCGTTTACCCTAACAGATATTTCTTTGACATATTTTTAAATGGCCTTGCAAAGTCGTCTTTGCATTGTAGGGAATCTCCATTAATGCAGCCAGGACTTTCCCTGACCTAGGAGAGGTTAACTGAAAGTCTGATACCTTTCAGGGTCTGAAAAGAGACAGTTACCATCTATTCTCTCTGAAGCTTGCCACCCGTGAGGCTTCATCTACATAACAAGAACTTTGGCCTCCACAACCTCCCTTATCTTAATTCAAGCATTTATTTTTACCGACTTCAAGTCTTTAGATGAAGCCTCTTTCAACCAGTTGCCAATCAGAAAATCTTTGAATTCACCTATGACCTGGAAGTATCCCCCACTTCAAGATGTCCTTCCTTTTCAGGCCAAACCAATGTATACCTTCCACGTATTGATTTATTATTTTTACCTATAAGTTCTGTCTCCCTAAAATGCATGAAACCAAGGTGTAATCCAGCTGCCTTGGGCACACTTTCTCAGGACCTCTTGGGGCTGTTCCCCAGACCATGGTCGCTCATATTGGCTCAGAATAAACCTTCTTTAATTATTTTACAGAATTTATGTATTGTTTTGGTCAAAAAATAATAGGAAAAATGTGAATAAATATTAGCATAAAGTGTAGGGCCAATATTTACTGGCCGACCAGCTGATTCTCTACTTTAATTTTCTAATTCTTACTTTCTATGGAGTATTAGAGCATAAGCTCCTCATGTTGAATTTAAGTAGATATTATGTATTTCATTAAGATCATGCTTAATCAATAAATTATGATGCATCTGCATGATGCACAATTATCCAGAAATTAAAATGACATTTCCAAAAATAGTTAATAACAAGGAGGGGAAAATGGGATAGAAATTTCTAAGTATAATGTCATCTTATCTTATTAGAAAAAAATGCATGTGCATAAAAAACACAGAAAGAAAAATATCAAGTTTCTTTTTTTTGAGAACTGAGATTTCAGATGATTTCTGTTTTTTACATTGTAACTTTCCATATTTTAAATGATCTTCAATGATCATGAATTGCTTTTGTAACCAGAAAATATTTCAGCAACATCTTATGCATCTTCACCTTTTTAGTGTTTAGCATTCTGCTTAAAAAATAGAGGGTAGTCAGTAATTACTTGATGAACTTGAATCACCTCTAATTTACAAGTGAAGCAGTTGAAGCTCCTCACATGTATGTGGAATCCTAACTAGGGAAAAAGAGTTAGTGTGGTATGACTAAGGGAAAGCAGAAAGAAAGGCAGATAAGCTATAAGCCTCCTTTTCTTCATGGTTCAGGATGCATAGCCCACCTGTGCAAATAACTCACTATCTTCCTGCATGCGGATATCACCATTGCAAGTTAGCTCACTGCAACCTTGGTGTTTGTTGGTGTTCAGTTAGGCTGGTGGAAAAAATATTAGAGATAGTTATAGAAATAGGCACAAAACTATCTTGGAAAGCCTGAGAGTTTGCGTAGCTTCAGATTGCTGGGCTGAAGGCAGCCAGGGTCTCTTTACAAGAGCCAGAAAGATTAGGGTGCAAGTACAAAGGAATGTGGGAAGTTTATCTTACTAACCTGTTTACTTATATGGGCTTAAGACTAACCTTTGTCCTACTGCAGGTACTTTACTGCCTCCTACTCCGGGGTTGGCAGAAATTTATTACCTGAAAATGGCGTTTGCTTTAGGCCTGGGAACCTGACCTTTAATCTTTACCCTCTAGTGGTGTTTACTCACAACTTTGGTTAATTAGTCTTAGTGAGTAAATGCAAGTCTCACTATCTGATGGGGCAAGTCTCAACTGTTTACAGAACTCAGCTTGGAGCCTATAAGCTGCTGGCACCCTCAGCTGGACTGGCAAAGCAGAATACCTGTGTGTCAGTGTACTTTATTCATCCATCGCCAACAGAGGTCTGCAGGAACAGACACCCTGCAGCTAGTGCCCCCACAAAAGAAGCACTACCTCAGGTGTTACCAATACTGTACATAGCACTCTGCACCCTAAGAGCCATCCTATAAAATTCCCTGCAAGCCTTTGTGTCCTTGCAGTCAGCTCCTCTTCTGCTGGTCTGCCCTTTGCCTCCTTGCAATATATTTTCATGCTTTCTCTAATAAATCTGCCTTTCTTTACTTACAACTGTCTTGGTAAATTCTTTTACCTCTGCGCCAGCAGTCCAATAGTCATCACTCACCCATGATAATATACTTTTATATACCTGTAATGTCTTAACAGTGAATCTTCATGTAAATATTGAAATTCTGTCTCCTCCATTGTACAGTTTTTTGGTGGAAAATCTTGCCTGGATTTACTTCACAAACTTTCCACTCCATACCCTTACAAACCTAATATCACTGACCCTGTCCTTCCTTTCTTTGCTCTCTTGTCAGAGGAGGCTGCCCCTTCTTGTCAGTCTCCCCAGGACCATAGGGTTCATGCATGACCCTATTTTGCCAGTTAACCCCCTCTTTCCCATACCCACTTTGTCAGGCCTCTGAGTTCAAGCTAAGCCATCATATCCCCTGTGACCTGCACGTATACATCCAGACGGCCTGAAGAAAGTGAAGAATCACAAAAGAAGTGAAAATGGCGGGTTCCTGCCTTAACTGATGACATTCCACCACCGTGATTTGTTCCTGCCCCACCTTAACTGAGGGATTAACCTTGCGAAATTCCTTCTCCTGGCTCAGAACCTCCCCAACTGAGCATCTTGTGACCCCCACCCCTACCTGTAAGAGAAGAAACCCCGTTGACTGTAATTTTCCACTACCTACCCAAATCCTATAAAATGGCCCCACCTCTGTCTCCCTTTGCTGACTCTCTTTTCGGACTCAGCCCACCTGCACCCAGGTGATTAAAAAGCTTTATTGCTCACACAAATCCCGTTTGGTGGTCTCTTCACATGGACTAACATGACACACTTTTCCACTGGCTCCTTCTCCTCAGGGCATTCAACTTTCAGAATCTTTGCAAAACAGAGCCTCTTCTCCAACCGCTCCCTACCGAGTGAAAGTTTGAGAAATGTAGTCTATATTTGCTAGCTGTACTTCCTTACTTCAATTTCCGCTCTTCAACTCCCTCCAATGTGACTTATATTATATTAACAGGAAAACCAAACTCTGTAAAATATTTTTAAGAGATTTATTCTGAGCAATATGACAGACCACGGCCCAGGGAACAGTCTCAACAGGTTCTGAGGAAGTGTGTCTGAGGTGGTGAGATTACAGGAAAGCAGTCTGGATCCAGACCCCAAGAGAGGGTTCTTGGATCTTATGCAAGAAGGAATTCAGGGCGAGTCTCATAAAGTGAAAGCAAGTTTATTAGAAAAGTAAAGGAATAAAAGAATGGCTGCTGTCATGTGTATCCATGTGAAGAGACCACCAAACAGGCTTTGTGTGGGCAATAAACTTTTTTAATCAACTGGGTGCAGGTGGGCTGAGTCCAAAAAAGGAGTCAACAAAGGGAGATGGGGTGGGGCAGTTTTATAGGATTTGGGTAGGTAGTGGAAAATTACAGTCAAAGGGGGTTGTCCTCTGGCGGGCAGGGGCAGGGGTCACAAGGTGCTCGGTGGGGGAGTTTCTGAGACTCGTTGTCCAGGAAAAGGAATTTCACAAGGTAATGTCATCGGTTAAGGCAAGAAGCGGCCATTTTCACTTATTTTATGGTTCTTCAGTTGCCTCGGGCTATCTGGATGTGTAAGAGCAGGCTTGAGCTCAGAGGCCTGACAGCTACTCCATAGACAGGGCAACCCCAAGGGCTACTGGTTGCCCATTTTGATGGTTATTTCTTGATGATATGCTAAACAAGGGGTGGATTACTCATGCCTCCCCTTTTTAGACCATATAGGTTAACTTCCTGACATTGTCATGGCATTTGTAAATTTTCATGGTGCTGGTGGGAGTGTGACAACCAAAGGTCACACTCTTCACTGTCTTGGTTTCGGTGGGTTTTAGCCACTTACTTACTGCAACCCGTTTTATCAGCAAGGTCTTTATAACCTGTATTTTATGCCGACCTCCTATCTCACCCTGTTGTTACCGGGGGCTCTTTGCTCCCAGAGCTCCCAAGACGGTGGCAGGCCGCTTACAAAATGGCGGTGGGCCACTTCCAACATGGTGGCAAGCCTTGTGTTCTCTGACCTGGGTTCTTGGCCTCACAGATTCCAAAGAATGGAATCTTGGGCCATGAGGTGAGTGTTATAGCTCTATTAGAAGCCGTGGGTCACAGAAGAAAACCGTGGAACCCAGTGACTAGTGTTTAGCTCGATTAGGACGAACTCAGGCACTTAGCCATGCGGGAACAATGGCAAGCCTTTAGCCTGATCGGGAGTGGCAATGGGTGCCTCACTAGATCAGGAGAACAGTGGACACCCTGCTGGATCCAGAGGGATGGAAGTCAGCGGCGGGTCTGCGATGGCGGCAAACAGCAGTAGTGGACCGCGAGTGAAAGCTCAGCTCGAGCCATAACAAAACACTGACCAGAAGAGCCCAGTTGCAAGATTAAATAGAGTGAAATAGAGTGAAGACAGAGCTCCCATATAAGGTGAGGGGACCCAAAGGGGGTTGCCGTAGCCGGCTCGAATGCCTGGGTTGATATCCTGATCCTTGTCCCTCCCACTGTGCTCTCAGGCAATAGATGATTGGCTATTTCTTTACTTCCTGTTTTGCCTAATTAGCATTTTAGTGAGCTCTCTGATTGGTCGGGTGTGGGCTAAGTTGCAAGCCCGGTGTTTAAAGGTGGATGCGGTCACCTTCCCAGCTAGGCTTAGGAATTCTTAGTCAGCCTAGGAAATTCCAGCTAGTCCTGTCTCTCACCGTGACTTAGAATGCCTTCACCGACTGGGAATGCAGCCCAGTAGGTCTCAGCCTCATTTTACCCAACTCCTATTCAAGATAGAGTTGCTCTGGTTCAAATGCCTCTCATAGTCAGGATACAGTTTGGTTTTACCCATTTTAGGGAGACAGAAATTGTGGGTAAAACCACAAATCAATACATGGAAGGTGTACAGTGGTTTAGCCTAAAGAGGTGGAGTATCTTGAAGTGGGGGCTTATAGGCCACAGGTGGATTCAGAGATTTTTCTGATTGGCAATTGGTTGAAAGTTAGGCTTCATCTAAAGACTTGAAGTCAGTAGAAAGAAATGCTTGAATTAAGATAAGAGGGATCATGGAGGCCAAGGTTTTTGTTATGTAGATGAAGGTTCATAGGTAGCAAGCTTCAGAGAGGATAGATGGTAACTGTCTCTTTTCAGACCCTGAAAGGTATCAGACTTTCAGTTAATCTCTCCTAGGTCAGGGAAAGGCCTAGCTGCATTAATGGAGATTCCCTACAGATGGAAAATGTTCCCTGCAAAAGACGACTTTGCAGAGCCATTTAAAAATATGTCAAAGAAATATCTGTTAGGGTAAACTACTTTGATTTTTTTTCAGGGTCTGCTGTCTGTCAAGTCAGCAGAGTCAGGTTGGATATGATGGATCTTATTGCCACAAAGAGTCATTTTGCCTGTCCTATGATCACTGTTTTTGTTTGTTTGTTTGTTTTCTGTTTTGTTTATTTTTTGAGATGGAGTCTCACTCTGTTGCCCAGGCTGGAATGCAGTGGCACAATCTTGGCTCACTGCAAGCTCCGCCTCCTGGGTTCACACTATCCTCCTGCCTCCACACCAACCTCCTGCCTCAACCTCCCGAGTAGCTGGGACTACAGGCGCCTGCCACCACACCTGGCTATTTTTTTGTATTTTTAGTAGAGATGAGGTTTCACCGTGTTAGCCAAGATGGTCTCGATCTCCTGACCTCGTGATCTGCCAACCTCAGCCTCCCAAAGTGCTGGGGTTACAGTCGTGAGCCACCATGCCCAGCTGATCACTGTTTTAATGTTAATGCTGGTCCATTGTGCCTAAACTCCAAAAAGGAGGGGTATAACGAGGCATGCCTAACCTCACTTCCTGTCATGACCCATGGGAATTCAGTTCTTCTGAATTATCCCAGGTTTCTCTGGGATACCCTTAGCCCAGAGGGAGTTTGTTTATTTGATTGGGGGAACTTAGGACTTTATTTATGGTTTGCATTCTTTATATTCCATGGAAATAATTCCTGCTAAAGTCTCCAGTGAGCACACAGCTGCCAGAACTGAGGATCACTTTGAGTCCCCTCACCTGGCCCTCCCTGCCAGCAGCACTTGCTGGTTCCCTTCTCTTTCTTGAAGCTCTACTACAGCACTCATCCTCCCATCGTCCCCATCTGCTTCTGCTCTGTCTCCTTCACCTGCTGCCTTTTCTCTACCCACATGTTAAGTGATGAATTTTAAATTATATAATTAATACATTTCTATAAGTGTACAAGTTAAACATTGCAGATAAGGGTAAAGTTCTCCTTAACAAGCCATTTCAATTGCCCAGGTCCCTCCCCAGAGACAACCACTGGTATCAGCTGAAAAAGTAATTTTCATTTGAGGAATGTGAGTCCTTTTAAATGATCAGGCCCAGCAATGATACAGAATTAAACTGTGTCCTCAACAAATGGTTGGATAAAGAAAATGTGGTATATATACACAATGGAATACTATTCAGCAATAAAGTCGTGTTTTTTTGTTTTTTGTTTTTTTTTTTTGCAGCATCATCGATGGAACTGGAAGCCATTTATTTATTTATTTATTATTTTATTTATTTATTTTTTTGAGATGGAGTCTTGCTCTGTTGCCCAGGTGGAGTGCAGTGGTACAATCTCTGCTCACTGCAACCTCCACCTCCCAGGTTCAAGTGATTCTCTACCTCAGCCTCCCCAGTAGCTGAGATTACAGGCACCTGCCATCATGCCCAGCTAATTTTGTATTTTTGTAGAGATGGGGTTTCACCATGTTGGCCAGGCTGGTCTCGAACTCCTGACCTCAGGTGATCTGCCAACCTTGGCCTCCCAAAGCGCCGAGATTACAGGAGTGAGCCACCGGGCCTGGCCGAGGCCATTTATTTTTAAGTGAAACAACTCACCAACAGAAAGCCAAATAATACATGTTCTCACTTATATGTGGTAGCTATTAATAAATAATGTGCACACACGGATGTAGAGTGTGGACTAATAGGCCCTGGAGTCTCCGAAGAGTGGCAGAGTGGGTGAGGGGTGAGAAATTACTCAATTAGTATCATGGACATGATTCAGGTGATGGCTACACTAAAAGTCTAGATTTCACCACTGTACAATATATTCATGTAGCAAAACTGCACTTGTACTCCTTAAATTTATACAACTAAAACAAAATATCAGGCCCAGAGAGACATAAAAATGAGACAGCAACTATGTCCCACTCTGCACTTGGAGCTATGTATTCTTCTGTTGAAACTGCTTGCTGTTGCCACAAATTACTATAAATTAACCTAATAATGCTGCACTGGACAGTATAACCCACACCATAACCCAGCAGTGCATCACTAATCAATGTTATTTCTGAAAACCAATGAAAATTCCTGACAAACAACTTTGTATTAGCCCACTCCGTGTTTCCCTTTTTTGCCATTTAAAAGCCTGCTTGTAACAAAGGCAGAAAGGAGCTCATATCCAAGGTTAATTGGGTCTAAGCCTTCTAGGCAGCTGTCCTCTCTTAGGCTCAAGTAAACTCTCTAAATAACATGACATGCCTCAGCCTCTTCCTTTTAAGTCGGTAATTGGTAATGCTTTATTTGTTTCCTTCCAGACATTTCTCCTGCCTTCACATACAGAGATGTAAGGGAGGAGACCACCCCTCATATTGTCTTATGCCCAATTTCTGCCTCCAAAGAAAGAAAAAGTAAAAACTAAAAGGCAGAAATGAAATCCACAAGCAGACAGCCCGGCACCACTGGGCTACCCTTGGCCCAGAAGGAATTTGTTTATTTGATTGGGGGAACTTAGGACTTTATTTATGGTTTACATTCTTTATATTCCATGGAAATAATTCCTGCTAAAGTCTCCAGTGAGCACACAGCTGCCAGAACTGAGGATCACTTTGAGTCCCTGGGCCTGGTAGTTAAAGATCGACCCCTGACCTAATCAGTTATATCATCTATAGATTACAGACATTGCATAGAAATGCACTGTGAAAATCCCTGTCCTGTTTTGTTCTGATCTAATTACCGGTGCATGCAGCCCCCAGTCACGTACCCCCTGCTTGCTCAATCAATCACGACCCTCTCACATGCACCCCCTTAGAGTTGTGAGCCCTTAAAAGGGACAGGAATTGCTCACTTGCGGGGCTCGGTTCTTGAGACAGGAGTCTTGCCAATGCCCCCGGCCGAATAAACCCCTTCCTTCTTTAACTCGGTGTCTGAGTAGTTTTGTCTGCGGCTGGTCCTGCCACAGATGAAATGCATATTTCTATAGGAATATATAGTGCTTTGGGTCCTGTTTTTTCTAAGTGGAATTATACTGTACATTTTTTTCTAGGTAATAATTTTTTATTTAAAGATTGTTTAATGCCAGTTAATATAAACCAAGCTCTTTTTTTTATCCTGTTCTTACCTGCTACATGGCATCTATGTTCCACTGTCAGTTTTAAAATTCTCATATGATGACCATGTAAGATATTTCTAATATTTCATGATCATAAATAAAGCTGCATTGAGCTCTCTGTATGTGTATACTTTTTGTGCACATTTGTGTTTCTCTAGGGTGGGTATTTACATTTTAATAGATATTCCAAAATGGTTTTCAGATAGACATACAAATTTACACTACAATTTGTGAGCATGCTTATTTATAACACCTACTTGCCAATGTGAAATAGCATAAAATTTGTTAATATTTGCCATTCTGATGACTGTAAAATAGCATCCCGTTGTTTTCATTTGCATTTCTCTGTGTGCCAATTGTTGAGTTCATTTTCATTTGCTTTTAAGCCATTTGTGATCTCGCTTCTGTGAATTATCTTTTCTGTCCTTTGCTTATTTATCTTTTTTGCTATTTGCATTGCCCTCGTTATTTTTAGGCATTTTTAAGACAGCCTTCATCTAGACATGTGTTCTTTATTATGGATATTACAAATGTTTCTCCCTGTCCATGAGTTTTAACTATTACGTATTTTGCCGTTAAGATTTTTTTATTGTACTTCAAATAATATGGCTTTCCTTTCTGATTTTTGCATTTGTGCCTTGTCTAATAAAGAACTTCCTCCAACTAAGGTTATCAGTATATATTTTCCGATTTTTTTCCTACAATGCTTTCAAAGCCTTTATTTATTTATTTATTTTATGTATAGGTCTTTATACCATCTGCAATTTGGTTTTGTGTGAATGGTTCAAAGCAATGATTGCATGTAAATTGTTTACACAAATAAAACATTTTCCTAATGCTACATTCCCTTAGATGTATTCATGTATGTCTGGGCCCTATGCTCATTTGTGTAATCCCCCACTATGCCACCCTCCTAGTCATTCTGGCTTTGTAACACCTTCACACCTAGTGGGCTATGGTCCCCCCATCCTTTCCCCACACACAATTCTCACACATACACACTCTGGATTTTTTGTTTGTTTGTTTTGAAAATTGTCTTAGCCTCTCTTACATACTGACTGTTTTACATGGATTTTAGAATGACTTCACCAAATTCCATGAAAAAGTCTTGTTATAATTTGTATTGCGTTTGCATTGATTTTATACATCACTTTAGGAGAATCGATCTCTTTGCAATCTTGATACCCCAATTTACAAACATGATAAATGTTTCTATTTAAGATTTGTATGTCTCAAATTTATGTGAATTTTTTGGGTCTTTTGTCACATGAGCCTTTACAGGCTAATGTCTAGGTATTTTAAGGCTCTCCCCTCTTAGAATGTTGATTTTCCTTCATAGTCAGCCATTGGTCTGCTTCTGGCCCACTACGTCTTCCTGGATGCTCCAGTTGTTACCGTTATCATCTATGTGTCGTTACCTCATCAACACCTGGGTTTCAGCTCAGACCCCATTGTCCTGACCTCCACACATAAATGTTCACCTGCAAACCAGAGTTTTCCATATAGATTTTCCACTGACGCCTCAACCTCAACCACATCATGACTTCCCTTTTCCCACTCCCTGACTGCTTCTGTTCTTTGTCTCCCACCCTCCTTGATAGACTTCCTTCCTTAGTGAATGATATTACCAATGACCCATGCAAAACCTTAGAGCCATCATCACCTTTTCCTTCTCCTTCACCGTCTGCATGGAGTCACTTAATCAGTCTCATGGATTCAGCCATCTCACTCAAACTGTCACCATATCCTCTATCAGTCTTATCCCTGCCATCCAATTCTTACTACCATTTCACCGCCATTTTATCATCAACAACACTTTAAATAGCTTTCTACATTATCTAGAGTAGACCAAGATGCTAGAACTAATAGGCTACATAACGTACCATGCTGCGAATACAACAGATGCTTGTTTCTTGCTCCCACAACAGTTCAAGATATGTGTTCTGGTTGGCAGATAGCTCCTACAGTCTTGTCATTCCACTATCCCCTAGGGTCTTGGCATTCTCTGCACCTAGCTGGGAAAAAAAGGAAGAGTAATCAAGGATGAATCATACCCACTGCTTAAAATCCTTGGTGCAGAAAAGTTAAGTATCTTCTGTGCACAACCTATTGAAAACCAGTCACTGACACACCTAATTGCAAAGGACACTGAGAAAGGGAATCTAGCCATACACTGGGATACAATGTAAATATTTCTGTTGAAGGAGATAATGAATTTCAGGTGACAAAATATGGTTTCTTGACCTTGACATTGTCTTGCATAGCCTCCATGGCATTTTTTTTTTTTAAGAGATGGGATCTCACTCAGTCACCCTGGCTGGAGTGCAATGGCATAATCATAGCTCCATGCAGCCTAGAGTTTCTGGGCTCAAGAGATCTTCCTGCCTCAGCCTCCTGAGTAGTTAAGACTACAGGCATGTGCCACCATGCCCAGCTAATTGTTTTAATTTTATTTTTAGAGATGGGACTTTCCTTATGTTGCCCAAGCTGGTCCTGAACTCCTGGGCTCAAGTGATCTTCTCACCTCAGTCTCCCATTCATGAGGGATTCATTCCCCACCCTCCATGACCTAAACATCACCCACTAGGTTCCACTTCCCAAGGTCACCATACTGGAGATCAAATGTTGATGGGGATAAAAAAAAACTCATCCAAACAGCAAAGAGGAATAAGAGGCACAGAAGCTCTGAGAGAATAAGGAGGTTCCCAGCAGAGAAAACGTGGAGCAAGATCAAAGTGTGGCACTTTTGAAAATGATTTGTCGTAATTGGAGTAAGAGATACAGTTGGCAGACTAGCGAGGAAGGCAGAGGCCACACCAAGTACAATGTCATGTGCTAGTCTCAAGAATTTTGTTTTAATCCTGAAGGAAGCTTCTAAGCATATTTAGCAGAGATGTGATGGAATCCAGAAGTTTAGAGGGAAACACAAGAATGCAGTATGGGAGGAGCATCTCCCAACCCTGGAAGACTGGAGTCCAACCAGCATGTGCCAGGTTGTCTCTTCTCTCTGCTACAGTTCCTTATTCATTGCTACAGTTCCTTATTCACATGTAACTGGTAGGCTCCCTTCATCAGTTTAGGAAAACAGATGAGGTCACATATCTTTCAAACTAGCTTCTTGAGCCACCATACAGTCAAATTAACTGGAACCCCAGGGTCTCCTTCTTAGGATCGTTTTCCAATTGTAAAAGAATTTTGGTGTTTGCTCAGCTTAGTGGGGTGAATCCAAACAGTGTGAAGGAAAAAAAATGTATAAAGAATGTCCCGAGCCTATGATAAGACCTTGGCTTTTATGTGCTATTTCTCCTATAGCTATTGGTCTGATCCATGCCTTCTCCAATATCATTCCAGAACCCCAAGGAAAACAGAGCAACATAGGAAGGAACTCCAATAAAGTGGCAACAGAGATCAGATTTGGGATTTCAAAAGGTTGCTCTGATGTCAGAGTACACAGGGTTGGACTGAAAGGGAACACAGCTAGAGGTCGGGAGATCAATTAAGTTGCTCATGTGGTGTTTTAGGTGGGAAGTAATAGAAGCCTGAAGAAGGGAAGTGGGGATGGAGAAGGGGACAGAAGCATGATATAGGTCAAAAGCATAAAATTGATTGCATCTGTTGACTGTTTGGATGTAAAGAGTAAAAGGAAAATAAAGCTGATAGTTTATATAGACCTGCCTTGGAAACGGGGTAGATGGCAGTGAGATTCCACAAGATTAGGGATGCAAGATTCAAGATAGGTTTGGGAAATGGTGAAGGCAGTTGATGATCTCAGGTTTAAGCGTGTGAAGTTTGGGGTGCATGGGGAAAACCATAGGAATGTGTCTCAAGGTAGTCAGCTATATAAGCATGGAACTCATGAGAAATGTCTGGAGATAGCGATTTCAGCTCACTAGTTTGTAGGCAATAGTCGAATGGGTGTAGACAAGAGCTGCAGGAAGAATTGTTGAATGGGATGAGGGTAGAACACCGGGGAACCCAAACTCTAAGGATTGAGTAAAGACATCTGAGAAGGAACACTAGAGAGGTTGGAAAAGGAAAACTTCAAAAAGACAGCAGTTAGCATCCAACACTGCAAGAAGGCAGGTCAAATGACAAGGACCTGAAGTGCTTCATTAATGATCTTGGTGAGAGTGAGGAGTGGGCACAGAAGCTTGAACAAAGTGAAAGAGGAGAAACAATAAGGCCAGGGTTATTTTTCAGAAAACTAGGTGATGAGGGACAGCATGGAATAAAATAACAACTGGAGAAGGAGGTAGGGTCAAGAAATGGTGTGTGGGGGGTGTGTGTCTGTGTGTGTGTATGTATGTGTGTGTGTGTGTGTGAATTTCACTGCCACTTTTTTATCCCATAGAGAGTCACCTTGGTTTGATCTCTACAAGTCTTAGAAGGGCCACTGACTCCCCAGCTGCCCCTCCTTCTCCCCTTACCTTAGGGTCATAACTGGGCATTCACTCTTCTCAGAGTCCCTCCCTTTTTTACATAGGGTTTTGGGGACATCACATAGGATTCTAGGCCTTGGTGGGTTTGACACATCATAATAATCTGCTTATTCAGTCTCTTTTCCTTATGTAACTAAAGCTCTGCCCATGTCTTCTACAGTTATGGGAAACTACTCTCATCAGCCAGCCATGGCATAGCACCACCCGCAGGGCTATCCATGCTTGTGTGGTCCATATAAATAATCATTCAACTGGGAAATTTTGAGAATAAAAGGAATGTTGTTAGCAATGACAGGCAGACAATACGTGCAAATGGAAACTGTCCCAGTCAAATGGAGACATAGTCAAATAGACATAGTCATAGACATAGTCAAATGAGCCCTACCCTACTCATTCTTCATATTTGCATTGTCACAGCTCAAAACACATGAAGGGATTTTATATACATTGTATTATTTGAGGCTTTTTAAGTAGCACACATTATTTTATTTTATTATGAGATAGAATCTCACTCTGTTACCCAGGCTAGAATGCAATGGCACGATCTCAGCTCACTGCAACCTCCGCCTCGTGGGTTCAAGCGATTCTTCTGCTTCAGCATCCCGAGTCGCTGGGACTACAGGCGAATGCCACCACACCTGATTAGCTTTCGTATTTTTAGTAGAGACAGAGTTTCACCGTGTTTGCCAGCCTGGTCTTGAACTCCTGACCTCAAGTGATCCTCCTGCTTGGTCTCCCAAAGAGCTGGGATTACAGGCGTGAGCCATCGTGCAGGCCCACACATTACTTTAGAAATAAATAGGTAAAGGGAATCATGTTTGCAGAATCTGAGCTGGCAGGGACTGCCTGGTGCAAATCCCTCATTTTATAACTGAAGGTCCCAAGGCCCAGCTCTCTGGAAGCTCCAGTAAGACCTGAATAACTATCAGATTTGAGACCCTCCTGCTTTAGATCCATTCCCCCCAGCCTCCACCAATTGGGAGGGGAGCTAGAGGAGAGGGTGTCCATGGATTTGCCTTGGGATGAAGAGCTATGAGGAAGTCTTCATGAATTTGTCCCTGAATGGCAGCCAAAGCAGGAAGCCTCCTAAGTTTGGAATGGGGGCCAGTGGCGCTCAGGATCTATAGCTCGCAGAGTATATGGAGGCCCGGATCACTGTCTCCTCCTCTGGCTCAGGGTTTCCCCATTTCATTCTGCACCTGCATCTTATATCCCACAATCAAGTGGAGCCTCTGCAGCAGTGGCAGACTACAGGACTGTATTTACATGGGTCCGCATTTCATCTGCATCATGACACCAACCTCTACCACTTTCTCTGCCACCCAGTTCTGGGAGGGAAGAGATTTCATGGCTTTGATGGACTCTCCTAGAGCTATTTACATGCAAGAAACAATTAGGAAAACAAAAATAAGTGAGTGTGATGATTAAGTTTTGATGTTAACTTGACTGGAATAAGAAATACCTGGAAATCTGGTAAAGCATTTTTTTTCTGAGTGTGTCTGTGAGGGTGTTTCCAAAGGAGATTGGCATGTGAGCCTGAGAGGACTAAGTGGGGAAGATCCACCCTCAATGTGGGCAGGCACCGTCTAGTCTCTGGGTACCTGCAGAAAACAAAAATAGAAAGGGCAAACGGGTTGATCTATCTACTGGAGTTGGGATATACTGTCTCTCTCCTGTCCTTGGACAATTTCAGGCTCCCCAACCTTTGGACTCCACGAGTTACACCAATGACCCCTGGGTTCTCAGGCCTTTGGCCTTGGACTGAGTTACACCATCACCTCCTGGTTCTGATGCCTTTGGACTTGTACTGAGCTGTACTACCAGAATTCCTAGGTCTCCAGCTTGCAGACAGCCTGTCCTGGGACTTCTCAGCCTCGATAATCATTTGAGCCAATTCCCCTGATAAATCGTCTCTCATCTATCTATCTATCTATGTCTACAGCCATATCTAATCTATGTCTATATCCATCTCCTATTTGTTCTGTCTCTCTGGAGAATCCTGACTAATACAGAGAGTAACAAAGCGTTTTTCTCATGTTTTATCTTTCATCTCAGAATCTAACTAATCACTTCCTTAATTACGTGAATGAGCCACTGGAGGTTTGGGGTCATGATTCCTGCTCTATTTATATCAACTTATTTTTGATGAGATGACCCTGCTTCTGAATACTGAGTCTAAACATACCAATAAAAAATGAGAGAAAGCTAGGTGCGATGGCTCACGCCTATAATCCCAACACTTTGGGAGGCTGAGGCAGGTGGATCACTTGAGGTCAGGAATTCAAAATTAGCCTAGCCAACATGGTGAAACCTCGTCTCTACTAAAAATACAAAACTTAGCCGGGCATGGTAGCAGGTGCCTGTAATCCCAGCTACTTGGGAGGCTGAGGCAGGAGAACCACTCGAACCCAGGATGCGGAGGTTGCAGTGAGCCGAGATTTTTGCACCACTACACTCGAGCCTGGGTAACAGAGCGAGGTTTCATCTCAAAAAAAAAAAAGGGTGAGAGACCTGTTCCAGTAGTTTTCACATTCTCTCTGAATTCATTATTCTTAAAACGTTGTCTATTATCCACCCCTAGTCAATTAAAAATAAATAAAAATCAAAAAGGAAACAAGGAACAGGCTTCTCTTATAATTGGAAGAGACCTGTGAGCAAGGTGAATGATCTGTGCGGACCTCTACCACAAATTACAGCAGAAGGCTTGCAATTACTTAGAGAAAGAAGCTGCATGTTTATAATGTTTGAGTCGAAAGAAGCATCTCAGTACTATTCATACTTGGTATTCAGCACAGTGATATTGCAGTGCTGGGCCAGCGGGGCAAAGGCCAGCCTTTCTGGAATTGTAGCACTCTAAAGTGTCTCTGCACACTGTGAGACATGACCAGGCTCATCAGTCTGGGATCCCCAGGACTCCTAGGCAGAACAGACCTGGCAGCGAGTCTCAGGGACAGAGCTCCAGGCTGCACTAGACAAGAAGCAGCTTCTGGCTGCAAAGTCTGTGTTCTGAGCAGAGAGAAGGTACAGAAGGAGAGGCTCTGGGTAGAGAGGTGTGATGCTGCACAAGGCCCCCTGCCTGCCCCATCTCCGTGCCCCTCTCCACTTCTCCGGTTTCACTGAGGCTTCTCCCTCCTACTAATCTCCACGACAAAAACCATATTCCAGCCCTGGTGACTGAGTAACAATAATGGGATCTATATTACTATGATCATGACTCTTCTTCTTGCTAGTTAACTGCTTAAGCAAACATGCTTTACTAGAAGGAAATCTAATACTCCTCTTGAGTCTTTCTCCCCTCTTCCCTCAAATTGCCCAAGCACCCTGGAGGTTTGGTCCAAGCAAAGTTGACCAAAGTGGAAGGAGAAGTGGTGTCTTTGGGGCCATTGGTGGCCTCTCATCACCACCACATAGTGTTGCTGACGAATACTGGCCCCGAGCCACGAGACCTACACTTGTCTGCTCTGAGCACAGCCTTGCTGGTCCACGTTCCTGCAGGGGACTATGAAATAGCACAACAGGGCATCAAGTTATGCTCTCTTAGTTCACGTGTCTACATGTAGCCACAGAAACATAATCACTGATCCCAGGGACAGGTTCCAAAAGATCATTAACACCTCCCGAGTGCTATTCTGTACACAAGCCAACCCTTTCCATGATTGCTGAAGCCCTTGTCTTCAGCCTGGGCCACAAGTGTGTGTTTTAAAATATAGTGTATTAGTTAAAAATTCAAAGTAGAGTAAGGCCAACAGATCACAAGATGAGTATTGTTGAAAAGAAAATTTGTTACTCAAGGTTCCCAGGAGGAGAGGCCACCTGGGGAAGTACCAGGGCTGGTCAGAGGCAGAGGGGGCAGGGGACTGTGGGCAAGAGACTTTATTGTGGTTTCTGCAGGAAGGAACAGGTAAGGCAGGGCACACAGGCTTAGGATTGGCTGGTTTGAACAATTTCAGAGGGCTGGGGGCTGTAGCGGCTGACCCTAGTTGTCTGAAGTGACTATGGCAGGTGGAGAGCGTCCCAGAGTATGAGAACCTATAAGAAAAAAATGTGGCTAGGAGTATGAGCTCTGGTTTGGTTGATTTGCATTTGAAAAGCATGCTCATGGGAAAATGATTGACACTCTCTAGAAATCAGCAAACCCTGGGACAGCAGTCTCCCCAAGGTCAGCAAGGCCCCAGATGTCAAAGCACCAGCACACAGACCATAAAATGCATGGTTACCATACCATGTTGATTTTTTTTTACTTAAGGTTGTTTTACACCCGGGGCCTTATTTTCTCTTCCTGTCACTGGACACAGTTCAGGCCTTCCCTGTCCACTATCTCCCTGACATTGAGACTCAAAAATCAGGACTTGGCCAGGCACAGTGGCTCATGCCTGTAATCCCAGCACTTTGGGAGGCCAAGGCTGGTGGATCACAAGGTCAAGAGCTGAAGACCATCCTGACCAACATGGTGAAGCCCTGTCTCTACTAAAAACACAAAAATTAGCTGGGCGTGGTGGTGCATGCCTGTAGTCCTAGCTACTCAGGAGGCTGAGGCAGGAGAATCACTTGAACCTGGGAGGTGGAGGTTTCAGTGAGCCGAGATTGTGCCACTGCACTCCAGCCTGGTGACAGAGCAAGACTCTGTCTCAGAAAAAAAAAATAAATAAATAAACAGGGCTTGAGTCTATTCCATTTTGCAAAGGTCTTGGGTTCCTTGATCTCTTAAATGGTCATCTCTCATACTAAAAGGTAAACTAGATTTTGCTAATGTCCTCGAGAAATTAAAGCTCCTATATATACCTTTACTGCAGTCCAAATTTTAAAAAAGATTTTTTTTTTAATTTTTTGATCACCTGTCAAGCACTGCTCCAGCACATTCATTTCTCTTTATAGTATTGGGCCAGACATAGATCTAAACTGTTCCTTTCACACAGCTATGCCAGACCAGCATTTAAAAAATAAACTTTGCTGAATACCAAGGGAAAATATTTAGTTAATTTTACTTCTACTTTAAAAAGCATCATTTTATGATACATCGTCTAATTTTAACTATCTTTACAAAAACCATGAGATATGCAATATCATTATCCAAACTTTACAGAAAAAAAACAAAAAAACAAACAAAAAAAAAAACTGAACTTAGAGAGGTAAAGTTACTGACCAGAAGTCACCTGGCAGTTGGTTAGTATAACAATCAGGTCAAAGACCATCCAACCAGCCTTCTTTTCATTAATCCACTGCTCAGAAATAGGGCAAAAGAGTTGTTTGCAGGGAACATATTTCTGATACACTCTCGTTTACCTCAAAGGATTAAAAAGGCATAATAATTAAAACAACTCATTGGAGCATTGTGCACAATGCCAAAGATTTGGAATCAACCTAAGTGTCCATCAATGGATAAAATGTATAAAGAAAATATGATATATACATACAGTGTAATATTATTCAGCCCTTTAGAAGAAGAAATCCTGTCATTCATGACAACATGGATGAACCTGAAGGACAGAATGTTAAGTGAAATAAGCCAGGCACAGAAAGACAGATACTGCATGATCTCACTTATATGAAGAATCTAACAGTAGAACTCATAGAAGTAGAGAGGAAAACGGTAATTGCCAGGGGCTAGCAAAAAGGTGCAGGAGAGAGGTGTGATTAGAGAGACACTGGTCAAAGGGTTCAGAGTTTTAGTTATGCAGGTTAAATACATTTTGGGCATCTAATGTACAACATGGTGACTGTAGTTAGTTAACAATACTGTATTGCATACTCAAAACTTGCTAAAAGAGTAGATCTTAAGTGTCCTCACCCCTACAAACACACACAAAAAAATAGCAACTATGTGAGGGGTGAATGTGTTAATTAGCTTGCTTGTGGTGATCATTTCACAATGTATGCATGTATCCAAACCTCATGTTGTACACCATAGGTATATGCAATTTTATATATCTATTATACCTCAATACATCTGAAAACTTAATTAACTAGCAAATTAATTGATTTTAAAATTAGGTGAAAGAATTTTGAAGCCAGAGAGATCTGGGTTCCAATACCAGCTCTGCCACTTGCTCGTTACATGTCTTTGAGTTGCTTTCTCTGAGCCTCATTTTCCTTATCTATAAAAGGAAGATGATAATAATGATGTCTCCCTACTAGCACTGCTGGGAAGATACATCTCAAAAGGCTCTGGCACACAGTGGACATGCCACAATAATGCTATATTATTATTATATACAGAGGGTGGATATAACTTCCCAGAAGTTCATTTCATTCATTCAACAAATATTTATTGAACATCAACTATGTGTGAGGAACAAGGAAAGAATTTCTAAATTAAAGATACATAGTTTAGAAGGTGGGGACTGACAAATAAATGCAATGAAGTGTCCTCGGTTGCAGGCCAGAGTGGTGGCTACAGGGGAGAGCCCATTTGTCCCTGAGGGTGTCAGGAAACGCTCCACAGAGGAAGTATGCAGCTTCCAACAGGAGGGCAGGAAGGCAGGAATTAGGTTGTAAAATGCCTCCCTTAAATTAATATCTCATTGTTTAAAAGATAACGTTGATAACTAAACTGAATTTTTAGATGATAAAACTAGATTGAAAGCAGACAAATTCACCAGGTGTCCACAAAACCACCTAAGGTCCACAGGAGTTATCACTGCTTCAACTTGTGGTAGGAAACACGCATTTTCAACCAATTTATTTTTTTAACTTGCTCCAAAGACAACATTAAAACTCTTGAAAACTGGTAAGACTACAGATGATCAAAAAAAAAAAAAAAAAAGCAAAAATCATGAATCATGAAAATGTTGCCAAAGGCACATCAAGAAATATATGAAAACAAGACAATGCCAAACGGAAGAAAACTATTCTGTGGGAATCTCACCAAAGTTAGCAACAAGCTACTGGAAAATTCCAAAATGTAGACAAAAGTTATTACAAGCATAAATTATTTGATGAAAACAGTCTCCACAATCCATAAGAGTTATCAAAGAATGAAAAAATGACTGAAAATATTTATTTTTACCAATTAATTATTTTGGCCTGTTTTTTGTTTGCTTTTACTAAATTATTCTTTCTGTCCATTGCATGCTGAGGGGAATCAGAAGAAATAGAATTTGGACAGAGATACAAAGAGTCAGTGGGGAAGGACGATGGTGAGAGGAGAAGCAGAGGAAAAGAAAAAAGAAATAGACACATGTTTACAATGTTAAAAGTGAAGCAAAACTTAGAATACATTCCATACAAACCCACATACACACATAGACTAACTTATTTTGTGATAGAAGCCAGGTCTCTCATTCTGTACTTTCCTCTTGGAGTGCTGTGTGGTCTGCAGTACACTTTTCTTTCCATTTTCACCCGACATTTAAGTGGAGACAACTCTCCCATCTCTGCTGCTAAGAGACAATCCACCTCTCATATGAGGTTGTCTAGGCACACACTGTTCAAACACAACTGAGGGTCCGAGGCAGTCAGGGCGCTGCGTGCAAACTCACCAGCGTGTCAGCCCACAAAATTGAACACCCAGAGAAGCTCAGGGCTGACTCCAAAAGAGCCAAAAAGACTTCCTCCCCAAAATGCCTTCTTGCCCCCACCCTGTTTTTTTTTTGGTTTTTTTTTGTTTTTTTTTTTGTTTTTTTTTAAAGACAGATTCTCATTCTGTTGCCCAGGCTGGGATGCAGTAGAGTGATTATAGCTCACTGCAGCTTTGAACTCCAGGGCTCAAGGGATCCTCCTGACTCAGCCTCTCACATACCTGGGAGTACAAGTGAACCCTTCCACACACAGCAGATGTTTTACATTTTTTGTAGAGATGGTGTCTCACTATGTTGCTCAGGCTGGTCTCAAAGTCCTGGCCTCCAGCAATCTTCCCATCTCCCACATGCTGAAATTACAGGCTTGAGCCACTGCACCCTGCCCTGCTCCATTTATATACGGCAACTCCCACTGTTAAAAATATGCTAACAAAGAACAAGCGAAATGTGGCAAGATCGCATTTTCACTTCCTTGCGTTTCACAAATCGACTACAACCAGCTAAGTGGGACCTCAGAAAAAACATGGGCATCACTGTCTGTCCTGCAGCAAGGGCCAACCTTAGCCCATTCATTTGTCCAATAAGTATGCGTTGAGCACCTACTGCATGCCAAGCCCTGGGTCAAGAGCACTGAAGACTATGACCCTTTGAACAAAAGAGACTGGGTCCATGGGGAAGGCAGGTGACAGAGCCAGCCCAGGGGAGATTCCAGTGCACAGATGGGCTCTACCCCACATGGGGGTGAGGAGAGTCTTTTTAAAGGAGGGGGGTCAGGAAGCAGGGGACAAACTGCAGCTTGTTCCCCAAGACTGGAGCCAAAAGCCTGTTGTGAGGCCGTTGCAGTGACGCAGTTGGGAGACAGACCATCAGAGCCCCAGCTGCAGCAATAGCTCTGGGAAGAGATTTAAAACACATTATGGGCAGGGAGAAGTAGCAGAGCTTGTGGCAGCCCCCAGGCCAGAAACGGAAAAGACCATTCCAAATATTTAGGGTATCAAAGATTTAGCCAACTCAGAATTTAGGGACCATTACCGATTTGCTGCTTGATTTGAACCAGGTTCATCTGCACATCTGGGGCCTCTGCTGAGACAGGCTTCTGTCTGCACACGGTTTCTCTTCCTCAAGGAGGCCAGCCTGGAGATAATCTCAATGGAGATTATTGACAGATAACAATTTTCCCTACCTTGTTCAGGAAGCAACAGCATTGCAAAAGGGGAAGAAGGAAGCTGCAATGCCTCTTGAAACCCCAGCTCAAGACACAAAACACAGCATTCCTGTGCTGTATTCTGTCAGTCTCAGTGGTCACAGGGCCAGCCCAGATGGAGAGGTGGACCAAGAGGCTCCATCTGTTCATTGGAGGAATGGCAAAGAATTTATGATCATTTTTAATCATCGATCAGGATTCAGTAAGGATCTGCAGGTCCTGAGCCACCCACTTTGCAGCTGACTTTCCCTTAAAGATACTCAGCTTCCCCTGTGTTTTCACCACTCAGGTGTGCTGTGACCAGGTTGCCTGTATCGTCAATGCCTGCCCCAGTTCAGAACTCCCCCAGACCTCGAAATGCCAGATTGCCAGTGAGCCAGTGACTCTAGACCTCTCCTAAGGCTGGTTGAATAGGAGAGCAAAACCTTTGCATTCTGTCTGGCCACCAATCCAAGCCCTAACCTGCTTTATTGCCTGGTAGCCTCTTGATTCATTCCCTCTGTTACCCAAAAAAACCAGGGTTCATTTGATTGGCAAGTAACAAATGCCTCCTTAAGAGAATGCAGGGTTTTGTTTTTTTTTTTTAATCAATTGTTTGTTTGTTTGTTTGTTTGTTTGAAAGGAGGTCTCATTCTGTCACCCAGGTTAGAGTGCAGTGGTGCAAACTGGTTCACTGCAGCCTTGACCTCCTAGACTCAAGTAATTCTCTCACCTTGGCCTCCAAAAGTGCTGGGATAACAGGCATGAGCCACTGCACCTGGCCCCATAAGATAATCATTACTTGGTACAAGTAAGGAGTATAAACCAAAAAGCGTCTGAGACAGGTCTCAATCAATTTGGAAGTTTATTTTGCCAAGGTTAAGGACACACCCATGACACAGCCTCGGGAGGTTCTCAGAACATGTACCCTAGGTGGTCTGGCTGCAGCTTGATTTTAGAGAGACATAAGATATCAGTCAAGACCTGGTTTGGTCAGGAAAGGTGGAACAACTCTAAGCAGAGGCTTTCAGGTCATAGGTGGACTCAAAGATTTTCTGATGGACAGTTGGTTAAAAGAGTGTGTCAAAAGACCTAGACTCAACAGAAGGGAGTGTCTGGATTAAGATAAGGGGTTGTGGAGACCAAAGTTCTTATTTTGCAGATGGAGCTTCTAGGTAGCAGGCCTCAGAAAGAATAGATGGTAAATGTTCCTTATCAGACTTAAAAAGGTACCAAACTCTTCATTTTGCTTCTGGGTCAGGAAAAAGACCTGGAAAGGGAAGGGCATTCTTTGCAGAATATAGATTTTCCCCCACAAAAGATAGTTTTGCAGGGGCATTTCAAAATATGTCAAAAAATATATTTTGGGGTAAGATACTTTGATTTCTTTCAGGGACTACTATTTGTCATGTTGGTTTCTAATTGCTATGGAGTCTCCTTTGTCAGTCTTAAAGTCTCTGTTTTAATGTTAATGCTGGTCAGTTGGACCTAAATTCCAAAGAGGAGAGTATAATGAGGCAAGTCCAATCACCCATCCCCATCACAGCCTCAACTAGTGTTTCAGGTTAACTTTGGAATACCCTTGACCAAGAGGGGTCCATCCAGTTGGTTGGGGGTGCTTAGAATTTTATTTTTGGTTCACAGGAGGATGCTGGGGTATGCTCCAAGGCAGTGTCTCCCAGAGGGAAAGTGACAGGAGGCTCTTATGGGGAGATGGAGAGTGGGGAGGGTGTGTCACTGCATGTGGAGGAGGTGTCCCACTGGCACAGCACAGTGAGTCATTGCGCCACCACATGTTTCATGTTATGATAATGAAGCTATAGCTCCTCCCTGGAGTGGAGACTTTAGCATGGTGGTGAGGAAATTTCACTTAGGTTTGTCTGTAAATTGCTGGACTCTGTCAGGAGCTGGTTTTCACCAAGTAGGTGACTGCATTCCACACTGGGCTTAGAAAGAAACAGACTGCGGGGCAGGAAGCTATGAAACAGGCTGATTGCTCAAATTGATTAAATTTCTATAATTGCTGGAGACCCTCACTGTCTGCTTATACCTCCTCTACTTTTGATGATGGAAAAAACAAATTCTGCCAAAGTGTATTTAAAGAGGTTTATTCTGAGCCAGTATGAGTGACAGAGGCCTGGACTACACAATCTCAAGAAGTTCTGAGAAAGTGTCCCCAAGGTGGTCAGGTTATGGCCTGGTTTTATACATTACAGGGAGATGGGAATTACAGGTAAAATCATAAATCACTATGTGGAAGACACACTTTGAGTTGGTCCAAAAAGGCAGTACATCTCTAAGCAGAAATTTACAAGTCATAAGTGGGTTTTAGGAAATCTTTAATTGACAATTGGTTGAAAGAGTTAAGCTATTGTATAAAGGCTTGAAATTAGAAGAAAGGAATGCCTGAGTTAAGGTAAGGAGGCTGTGGGGGCCAAGGTTCTTATTATGTAGATGAAGCCTCATAGGTGGCGGCCCTCAGAAAGAATGGATGGTAGATGTTTCTTTTCAGACTTTTAAAGGTATCAGACTCAATCTCTCTGAGATCTGGGAAAGACATAGAAAAGGGAAAGATGGCTGCATTAATGGAGATTATTGACAGATAATAATTTTCCCACATTCATCCTCAACCCATTCTATACCCATTCCCCATGTCTGCTAGTACCACCCCAGCTCCATCCCCTGACCTTGAGCTTCCCGCTGTACCTGACTTTTTTCTGTGAACTCCTCTCTTAGTCTCAGACTTCATCATAATGTTCCTAGTGTGGATACTTGCAATGATTTTTAACATAACAACGAGGACACCTTGAAGATAAAGGTACTTGTTGACTTGATACAGATACTATAAAGAGAGTCCATTTTTAAAACTCCCCCAAATAATGAGCCATTTTGTAGCTCTTGTAGCCTTATATCCTTTAAGATTTTATCCTTTGGTTGTTGCTGTTTTTTTTTCTTTTTTAATGTATGCAGCCCTTTCTTCTGTGAGGATGAAATTTAAAGGAACATAAGAAGATTTTGAAAATTTTGTACACTTTGAAGACAAAAAAAATCTAAATATGAGTTCAAAGCTAAGATATTTCAGATTGGAGTCAAGGAAAAAGAGAATTTTCCCTTGCGTTTATTTGGCATCATAGCAAATAAGCCATTTCACTGAAGTGAATTTTGCAGTCAATGAAAACATAATCCTTTAAGTACTTATTTAAATCATTTCTAATCAGTTAAGGAAAAAAATATATTACCTTTTTTTTCTTAACTGATGACCTTGAGCCATAGGAAAAATGTATTTTAAATTCAGCCTTTGAATATTTAGGTGAGGTATAGTAATGTTAATTTAATATCTATCCTCCCTGAGTCAGTAGCCGAGAGTGATGGTCAGTAGCCCCCAGACTGTGACAGAGGGATTGATATGGGTTGGCTGTGTCCCCACCCAAATCTTATCTTGAATTGTAGCTCTCATAATCCCCATGTGTCATGGGAGGGACCTGGCAGGAGGTAATTAAATCATGGGGGCGAATCTTTCCTGTGCAGTTCTTATGATAGTGAATAAGTCTCACGAAATCTCATGATTTTATAAAGGGCAGTTCCCCTGCACACGCTTTTTTGCCTGCCACCATATAAGATGTGACTTTGCTCCTCTGATGCCTGCCGCCATGATTGTGAGGTCTCCCCAGTCATGTGGAACTGTGAGTCCACTAAATTTCTTTCCTTTATAAATTACCCAGTCTCAGGTATGTCTTTATTAGCATCATGAGAACAGGCTAATACTGGGATAATCTGGGGCCAGGAAGGAGCAGCATGCTCTGCAGAAAACAGCACCAGGCTACAATCTCAGTTTATGTGCCTAATTGCATAGTTTTAACTTATCCTTTTTTATGTGTATGTTTTTGAAGCCATAATAGCAAGAATTGATTATTGTTTTCTCTTTTAATCAAATACTATTTGTGCCAGCAATCTAATTAATTAAATGTGTGTATTAGGTAAATGGGCAATTAGAGACTCATTTTAATGAGTCCCTAACAGTCTCTCTTGCTGAATAAGTGCATGGGCTTTTTTTGTTTTTCTTGATGGTGATTATTTTATCACTCAGATTTCTCCCCTACTTGCTCTCTTTATTTATTTATTTATTTATTTATTTATTTATTTTTTCTCTTGGGCTTCAGAGAGCATTGGTTGCCTAAAGACTGAGATGTACCTACAATGCTTGTACTTGGCCTTAATCTCAGAGAAAGGATAGATGTACATCTTCCTGTTCTTGGTGCCCTTCTATCCTTTCTCTGAGATTAAGGTAAATTGCAAATATTGCTATCAGTGGTGAATCTCTATGTGCCTGCAGCAACTTCAATTCTCACCTCCTCAGAAGAAAGAATTCAACTGAGGGGAATAAGGCAGTAAAAGAGACAGAGGCAAGTTTCAGAGCAGGAACGGAAGTTTATTAAAAAGCCTTATAAGAATAGGACCAGCTCTAGTCTGCAGTTCCCAGTGTGAGCAATGCAGAAGACAGGTGATTTCTGCATTTCCCTGAGTTCATCTCACAGGGGCTTGTCAGACAGTGGGTGCAGCACATGGAGCAGGGTGGGGCATCACCTCACCCAGGAAGCACAAAGGGTCGGGAAATTCCCTTTCCTAGCAAAGGGAAGCCATGACAGAGGGTACTTGGAAAATTGAGACACTCCCACCCCAATACTGCACTTTTCCAATGGTCTTAGCAAATGGCACACCAGATTATATACCGTGCCTGGATCAGAGGGTCCCATGCCCACACAACCTTGCTAACTGCTAGCACAGCAGTCTGAGATCAAACTGTGAGGTGGCAGCGAGGCTGGGGGAGGGGCGTCCACCATTGCTGAGGATTGAGTAGGTAAACAAAGCAGCCGGGAAGCTCAAACTGGGTGGAGCCCACTGCAGCTCAGGGAGGCCTGCCTGTCTCTGTAGACTCCACCTCTGAGGGCAGGGCATAGTTGAACAAAAGGCAGCAGAAACTTCTGCAGACTTACA
>NW_012103700.1:0-316 GCF_000951045.1 Mandrillus leucophaeus
GGCATGGTGGCGGGCGCCTATAGTCGCAGCTGCTGGGGAAGCTGAGGCAGGAGAATGGCATGAACCTGGGAGGCGGAGCTTGCAGTGAGCCGAGATGATGCCACTGCACTCCAGCCTGGGCAACACAGCGAGACTCCATCTCAAAAATAATAGTAATAATAATAATAGCTGGAAACTTTAATGTCCCAATTTTAATGATGGATGGAAACAATTAGGCAAAAGTTCAACAAGGAAACATAAGACTTGAACAACACTATAAACCAACTGGAACCAACAGACATGCCTAGAACACTATACCCCGCTACAGCAGAGTACA
>NW_012103700.1:1592-3127 GCF_000951045.1 Mandrillus leucophaeus
TAAAAATCAAAATCTTATGCTGGCCAGGCATGGTGGCTCATGCCTGTAATCCCAGCACTTTGGGAGACTGAGGTGGGTGGATCACTTGAGATCAGGAGTTTGAGACCAGCCTGGCCACCGTGGAGAAACCCCATCTCTTCTACTACTACTACTACTACTACTACTACTAATAATAATAATAATAATAATAATAATAATAAAAAATACAAAAATTAGCCAGGTATTGTGGTGGACCCTTGTAGTCCTAGCTACTTGGGAGGCTGAGGCAGGAGAATCACCTGAACCCGGGAGGCCGAGGTTGCAGTGAATCAAGATCGTACCACTGCACTCCAGCCTGGGAGACAGAGCAAGACTCTGACTCAAACAAATAAAAAAATCTTATGCCATGCAATCAGTAAATGTAGTGAGAACACAGCATCACTGCTTTGATTATCATGCCAAAACACAATATTAATCCAGTTAGTCTTACATATGAGTCTCACTAAAAAGTTAATAGGTATGTACTTGGATGGCTTTCTATAGATATTTTAAAATTTATTTTAACATAATATTCTTGTTCTTGTCCAGTGTTCTTTTGGAATAAACGGTTTAAAAAACATATTAATTTGTTTATTTTTAAAATGTTGCTGTTATCCTAATTATGGTTTAGAAATCATATCATCTATTGCTATTCAATTAATAGAATTTCCTTTAAATGTCCACAGTATATTTGACATACAAATTATTAATACTTTAAGCTCTTTATCAAGGCATAAACAAAATGTAGAATGCTGTTTTGTATTCTAGCTTTAATGCGCCTCTACCCAGCTACCTTCACCCACCACGCTTACGCCCACACATGCCCATCCTCTTGCTGCTCTAGTTTATAGGTTTATTTCTTTATTTTGCAATTTGTTTTCTCCAGTAATTGAAGGTATTGTCTTGTTCTTTTCTAATTTCTAATGTTTTGATTGAGAATCTACTGTCAAAAACAGTAAATGTTCTTGCTTAAGTTTGTTTAAGAATTTATATTCTCTATGTATTAAGATTTCAAACACACACACACACACACACACACACACACACACACACACATACACATTCCTTCAGGCTTGAACACCAAAGTTTACATTTTCTATACCCTTTGTCGTTATTTTGGTCTGAGATGCTAATTCCTGTAGAGGTGTATTTAAATACTACTTCACTGTGATTTGTATATTTATCTGTTCTTTCTTCCAATTTGTATCAAGTTGCTTTACATATTTTGATTTTACTGTTTGATAAATTTTAGTGAATTAAAGGAAGATACATACATACAATATTATATATTGTATATTATATTGTATATATTATATATATATCTTTCCCTCCTCTTCCTTTACTTATGTATCCTTTCTCTTTTCTCCCTGTTCTGAGTAGCACTATGGGTGTTATAGCACATTTTAAAGGCAGAGACAGGTCAGGGTGAAAGAAGTCCAGATTAGGGAAAGTTATAAGTGAACTGCTTAATATGCATCTTGCTTCTCTAAGCACTACATATATTTTATATATATATA
>NW_012103700.1:6022-6313 GCF_000951045.1 Mandrillus leucophaeus
GGAGGACCTTCAGTTTTCTTTAACTTGAAGCACTCAGCATGCCAAAGTGCTATATTTTGGGATTTATATATTTTTTAAATTTTATTTTAAGTTCCGGGACACATGTGCAGAACGTGCAGGTTTTTTACATAGGTATACATGTGTCATGGTGGTTTGTTGCACCTATCAACCCATCATCTAGGTTTTAAGCCCTGCATGCATTAGGTATTTGTCATAATGTTCTTCCTCCCCTTGCCCCCGATCCACCGACAGGCTCCAGTGTGTGATGTTCCCCTCCCTGTGTCCATGTGT
>NW_012103701.1:0-491 GCF_000951045.1 Mandrillus leucophaeus
GCATACTGCTCAAAGCAATCTACAGATTCAACACTATTCCTATCAAATACCAATGTCATTTTTCACAGAATTGGAAAAATTATTCTTAAATTCATGTGAAAGCAAAAAAGAACCTGAATATCCAAAGTGATTGTTCGCAAAAAGAATAAAGCTGGAGGCATCACATTTTCGAATTTCAAAGAATACTGTAAAGCTTCAGTATCTATAGCAGCCTGGTACTGGTTTAAAAAAAAAAAACAACAAGCAGACATCAGACATACAGACCAACAGAACAGCATACAGAACCCAGAAATAAAGCCTGACACCCACAGCAAACTGATCTCCAAAAACAAAACAACAACAACAACAACAAAAAAAAAATGAGCAATGGGGAAAGGACTTCCTATTGAATAAAAAATGCTGGGATAGCTGGATAACTATACACAAAAGAATAAAACTGGAACCCTGCCTTTCACCATATACAAAAATTAAGTCAAGATAGATTACATATT
>NW_012103701.1:2836-3664 GCF_000951045.1 Mandrillus leucophaeus
TTTTTTGTGGTTTACTATAGTGTTACCACTTTGTTACCTAACAATATAATTTTTAAAAGTTCACTAATTGAAATGATGAAGATAAATTGTGTGTGGGTGGGTGTGTATGTATGTGTGTGCACTGTATTCCTCAATCATCAAAGACACATATATTGAAGGACTATATAAGGCTTATAAACAGCAAAGCAAATTTAACTGCAGTATCTTGAAAATACCAGAAAGCAAAGTTTAAATCTATTTATTTACTACAGACTTTCTTGGAGCTTTTCATACATAACTGTGAATTGTGATCTCCAAAAGATGATCAAATAAGCCGTGTTACCTGTCAACTTATTCAGCAACAAATTCTTTTTATAGACATAATAAAAGGAACATATGATTAAGGATACAGGGAAAAATGAAAACTGATTTTAAAACCCAAGAGCCAATTTTTAAAAAAATCTATCAATCTGTTTACCTATCTGCACACACATATATGTATATGTAACCTTATAACTAATGGTCTACATTTCATTGAGTGTAAAGTGTTAATTAGAAATACTCAGTCTCTGCTTTGAGTTGAAATTTAGTGATTTTGGTGCTCACATTTCCACCTAAGAAAGAATACATTTTCGGATCAGTCCTTAACCATTGAGTGACTCACATCTCCCAAAGAACACAACAAAGTTCTCACCATCAAAGCACTAGAAAGAATGGTATCAAAACAAAACAAAACAAAACAAAACAAAAAAACCCATAATCAAAGGAAGGAGTGTCACAATAGAAAATGCCAAGTCATTTGTTGGCAACTCTGTAAATATTGCCTGGCATTTTATGGACTATATTGGA
>NW_012103701.1:7779-8447 GCF_000951045.1 Mandrillus leucophaeus
AATATGGTAATTGAAATTGTGTAGGTTCAGATTCCATTTTATGCCAATCAATTCTCTCTAATTTAAAAATCAAGGTCAAATGCCCCATGTTTTTTTATATAAACCAATCACTTTCTAGAGCATCTTACTAACTCCATTATAGGCATTAAGCCAAATTGACTTTTGCTTCTAGATGCAATTCTGGAAAAATTTTAACAGATACAGATTATTCTTTTTATTAACCCCCATATGCATTATTCTACTTTGATGGATATGTAATATGATTTATCCAATTTTTAAAATATGTAGTGCTTTCTTTCCCTAATATATATTACTATATGATTTCTGTATACAAATTACTTTTGAGGACATTATATTCAACTTATAGGAAAGATACGTTACAAAGAATCTGCAACTTCGTTAGATTATTTTACAATAGTGCTCTGTTATATAGCATAGCAGTTTAGGAAAAATGCACAAGGAATAATATAAAAATGCAAATAAAATAGGGAATAAAATCGCTTTCATTGACTTTTTCCTGGCCTTTGGTTTGTGGATAGTAACCAATAATGAGATAAAATGCAAGAGGTAAAGTAAGAGCAATTATTTTTGCTTATAAAAATTGGACCCATGGCCGGGCGCGGTGGCTCAAGCCTGTAATCCCAGCACTGTGGGAGGCCAAGGCGGGT
>NW_012103702.1:0-379 GCF_000951045.1 Mandrillus leucophaeus
TCTTTCTCTTTGTTATCGGAGATATTTCCTTTGGCACTATAGTCTTCAAAGGGATCCAAAATATCTGTTCTCCGATTCCACGGAAATAAGGCTAGCGAAGAGATCCACGAAATACAGCTGTAACTCTGATAGCGGAAGTTACTAATCACAAAGCAGTTTCTCAGAAAGCTTCTTTCCAGTTTTTCTCTGAGGATATTTCGTCTTTTACCATAGACCTCTATGGGCCTCCAAATATCACTTTGCGAATTCCACAAGAACAGGCAGAGCAAGCGGCTTCTTCTTGCGAAAGCTGTAACTCTGTGATATGAATTCAAAGAACACTAAGCAGTTTTTCAGAAAGCTTCCTTCCAGAATTCATCTGAGGATATTTCCTTTTTCA
>NW_012103702.1:541-960 GCF_000951045.1 Mandrillus leucophaeus
GGAGGATATTTCCTTTGGCCCTATAGTCCTCAAAGGGATCCGAAATATCTGTTCTCAGATTCCACAGAAATAAGGCTAACAAAGAGATTCACAACATAGAGATGTAACTCTGTGAGTGGAAGTGACGCATCACAATGCAGTTTCTTAAAAAGCTTCCTTCCAGTTTTTCTCAGAGGATAGTTCCTTTTTCACCGTAGCCCTCTAGGGGCTTCCAAATATTACTTTGCAAATTCCACATGAACTGTCTTAGCGAAAGGCTTCTTGAGGGGAAAGCTGTAACTCTGTGAGATGATTTCTCAGAACACAAAGAAGTTTCGCAGAAAGCTTCTATCCCTTTCTTATCGGAGGATATTTCCTTTGTCCCAATAGCCTTCAAAGGGATCCGAAATATCTGTTCTCAGATTCCACAGAAATAAGGC
>NW_012103702.1:1055-1428 GCF_000951045.1 Mandrillus leucophaeus
AAAGCTGTAACTCTGTGAGATGAATTCACAGAACAGTAAGCAGTTTCTCAAAAAGATTCTTTCGAGATTTCATCGGAGGATATTTCCTTTTTCACCATAGCCCTCTAGGGACTTCCAGGTATCACTTTGCAAATTTCAAAAGAACTCTCTTGGCGAAAGGCTTCTTGAGGGGAAACCCGTAACTCTGTGAGATGATTTCACAGAACACAGAGAAGTTTCTCAGAAATCTTCTTTCCCTTTGTTATCGGAGGATACTTCCTTTGGTCCTATAGTCTTCAAAGGGATCCGAAATATGTGTTCTCAGATTCCACAGAAATAAGGCGAGCAAAGAAATCCCTGAAATACAGATGTAACTCTGTGAGTGGAAGTCACA
>NW_012103703.1:0-792 GCF_000951045.1 Mandrillus leucophaeus
GAAACTGAAAATCATATTCTTGAGCATACTCTTGTTCAAGGGCTGGAAGACATAATATTGTGAAAATGTCTATACTGCCCAAAGTGACCCACACATTCAACACAACCCTTCATTTTCAACCTTACCTCTCTGAAAATAGAAAACAAAGCCCACAAAATTATATGAAATTTTAAGGGACCATGAAAAAGTCTGACAATCTTAAAAAAGAAGAAAAATATTGGAGGCATTACATTTAATAATCTGCAAACACAAAATAAAGCTATAATAAACAAGGCACTTCAGTACTGGTATAAAGGCAGAACACCAAAGCAATGAAGCAGAATGCAGCACAGATATAAACTCTTCACATATGGTTAAGTGAGTTATTCACACAGTTTATTGAAGCATTATCCACAAAAGCCAATATGTGAATGCAATCTTGTACCAAAAATAGGGACAAATATAATTTAAAATATAAAGAAAATGAAATATTACTCAGTATTTAAAAAGCAGTACATTTTCTAATATCTACCATAAAGACAAATTTTAAAGACATTATGCTAAGTTTAATAAGCCAGCCACACACACAAAAATATTGTATGAAAATACTTATATGGAATATCTAAAGTAGTTACATCCTTAAAAAGAGAAAATAGAACGATGTTTTTAAATGGCCAGTCAATGGGGAAAATAAGTAATGGATGCATGTGTATAACATTTTTTTTTGCAAAAATAAAAATGTTCTAGAGAGGTTGCTAACAATATACTTAATACAAATAAACTATACAATTGAAAATATGAAAGATTATAAAT
>NW_012103703.1:1062-3194 GCF_000951045.1 Mandrillus leucophaeus
AAAATTTTTTCCAAATGGAGTCTCTGTCACCCAGGCTGGAGTGCAATTGCATAATCTTGGCTCACTGCAACATCCACCTCGCGAGTTCAAGCGATTCCTCTGCCTTAGCCTCCTGAGTAGCTATGATTACAAGTGTGGGTCACCACACCCGGCTAATTTTTGTATTTTTAGTAGAGATGGGGTTTCATCAGGCTGGTCTTGAACTCCTGACCTCAAGTGAACCACCTGCTTCGGCTGCCCAAAGTGCTGGGATTACAGACATGAGCCACCGCGCCCGGCCCAGAGCAAAATTTAACAAAAAAAAATTGATAAAGAGCACATATTTTGGTGTTTTGTTTTCATTTTTAAATTTCAACTTTTACTTTAGATTCATGCGTAGCTTTGTTCCATGGGTATATTATGTACCTGTCTCTTATACACATCTAGATGTGTATAAGAGACAGCAAGTTAGACTGCATCAAACTAAAAAGCTTCTGCACAACCAAGAGAACAATAAAATAAGAAAACCATATCTGATATTTTTTTTAATTTTTAAGAATTTTTAAAATATTTAAGAAATTTTTTTAAGAATTTATTTAAAATTTTTTTATTATTTAAGAATATTTAAGATATTTAAGAAATATTTAAGAAACTCATACAAATCAAAGGCAGAAATTATAATAATAATGGTAATAATAATAAGATAAAAAAGCCAAAGACGAAATAGATGATTTTCAATTAAAGCATACAATTGGCCAACAGGTATAAGGAAGGTGCTCAATATCACCAACCTGGCAGTTGCAAATTAAAACCATGGTGAGATACTACTTCACACACATTAGAATTGCTAATATCAAAAAGAAAAGTTACAACAAGTACTATGTATATTTTTTTAAAATACCGTACACTTTTGGTGATTTGTAATTTTTTAGAGTCATGATGAAAACCACTATAAAGATTCTTTAAAAAATTGAACGGTACTACTATACAATCCAGCTATCTCATTTCTGCATATACAATAAATTTAGTATCTCAAATAAACATCTACACCTCCATGTTCCTTGAATCAAACAATTGCCAAGATATGAAACAAACCTAAAATGTTTGTGGATGCTAACTGGATAAAGAAAACATGGTATATACAGTGAATAGAATATTATTCAGCTATAAAATAATAAAATCTTGCCATTTTGACAACATGGATGGACACAGATAACATTATGCTAGTGAAATATGCCAGACACAGAAAGACAAATACTGTATGATCTCACTTTTATGGAGAATATGAAAAGGTTGGACTCCTAGAAGCAGAGAGTACATAAAGATGGCTGCTAGGGCCTGGCTGGAGGTGAGGAAAATGAGATGTTGTTCAAATGATACAAACTTTTAATTTTAATTATAAAACAAATAAGTTACAATGACAGCTTTATGACTGTAGTTAATAATACTCTTAAGTATGCTGAAAATCTGCTTACAGATCTTAATTGTTTTCACTACACAAAACTATGTAAGGTGATAGATGTATTTGTTCATTAATTTGATTGTACTAACCATTTCACTATGTATATACATATAAAATCAATACATAGTGTACAATAAATATATACGTATTTAGTTATTATCTGTGAAAAGATCCACATGTTACACATACATATATACACGTGTGTGCATACATGTATGTGTATGTATATATATATACACATATATATGAATGACACAGTCCCAGTAAGCTTCATATTAAATAAGACAAAGTTGTAAAATGACAGTCATTTAAAAATAAAGTTTAAATTGAGTTTAATATATGCTCAGCAATGTGTTTAAGCTCCTCAATGACATAGTATGTTTGATAAATGTATGAAGTAGATACACTGAACTATATTACAGTTGAGGCATTTGGGGCACAGAAAGTTTAATTTACAAATATTAGTTTATATAAAAAGTATAACATTTTCAAGTAAGATAATTTTATACTTTCTTATATTTAGGGAGATGCTTAGTGTTTTGATTAAATTACTGAGTATAAATTTCTATAAAATCACATTTGAAACCTCTGTAAGATAGAAAATTATAAAGCAACCGGGCATCTATAATCCTAGCCCTCTGGGAGGCTGAGGCGGGAGGATCATCTGAGGTCAGGAGTTCGAGACCAGCCT
>NW_012103704.1:0-586 GCF_000951045.1 Mandrillus leucophaeus
AATGCCTCATGAGATTTGGGAAACATATTTCTTTTGCTACTTTCAGTGAAATGGGGCTGTCATTAATCCGAAAGCCTGGCACATCAGCACATCACACACTCCTCTCTCGCTGTCTCTCTGTCTCTGTCTCTGTCTCTGTCTCTCTCTCTCGCTATATATATATGTGTGTGTGTGTATATATACACACACACATATATATTTCTATATATATTTCTCTCTCTATATATATATTTCTATATATACTTCTAGTTCCTGCCTAATCAAATCAAAGTGTGGTCCTTAGACCAGCAGCATCAGCATTACCTGGAAGCTTGCTAGAAATGCAAATCCTTGGGCCTCACCCTAGACCTGCTAAATCAGAATTTGCATTTAAGAAGACTGGGTAGGTAATTTGTATGCATGCTAAAGTTTGAGAAATACTGCTTTAGAGGTTAATGAAATAGCATTTCTTACTTTTTCCTTTTAAGCTTTTCCTCTATTTCCCAGCCACAAGTAATTAAATACTATAAAACACTACAAAAGATCTTTCAGAATAGAAATAAGCAGACTGTGAAGTCATAGCATGCTAGAAGGGAAAGCAGGCTTA
>NW_012103704.1:636-948 GCF_000951045.1 Mandrillus leucophaeus
CTATAAAACACTACAAAAGATCTTTCAGAATAGAAATAAGCAGACTGTGAAGTCATAGCATGCTAGAAGGGAAAGCAGGCTTAGGCAGCAGCTAGTTCAGAGTTTCCAAACTCCACTCTTTGTAGCAGCTCAATGGTTTTAGGTGTAGTGGGGTATTCCTCGTACAATGTAGTTTTCTTTATATGGAATCACTTTTTTTTTAAACTGAAATACCTTTTCTCCTTCCTTCTTTCCTTCCTTCCTTCCTTCCTTCCTTCCTTCCTTCCTTCCTTCCTTCCTTCCTTCCTTCCTTTCTTTCTTTCTTTCTTTCTT
>NW_012103704.1:998-1319 GCF_000951045.1 Mandrillus leucophaeus
CTATAAAACACTACAAAAGATCTTTCAGAATAGAAATAAGCAGACTGTGAAGTCATAGCATGCTAGAAGGGAAAGCAGGCTTAGGCAGCAGCTAGCTCAGAGTTTCCAAACTCCAGTCTTTGTAGCAGCTCAATGGTTTTAGGTGTAGTGGGGTATTCCTCGTACAACGTTTTACCTAGTAGTTTTCTTTATATGGAATCACTTTTTTTTTAAACTGAAATACCTTTTCTCCTTCCTTCTTTTCTTTCTTTCTTTCTTTCTTTCTTTCTTTCTTTCTTTCTTTCTTTCTTTCTTTCTTTCTTTCTTTCTTTCTTTCTTTCT
>NW_012103705.1:0-2730 GCF_000951045.1 Mandrillus leucophaeus
ACATGGAGCAAGCATTGACATGGCTTGGAGATCAGCTCCCTGTACTCAGTACTCGGATGACATTACAATGTGATTGGAACTCCACTCAATTTTGTGTAACGCCTGTACCTTTTAATATCTCTCAAAATTGGACTGTAATCCGAAAATTATTAGTAGGCCATAAAAATATTAGTTTGGACATCCAAGAGCTCATTCAGAACATTTCTGAAGCATTTCGACAACAATTACATGTGTTGTCTGGAACCGTAACCCTGCAGAGCTGGGTCAGCGCCTTGCTGCCTTTAACCCATGGACCCAGATGAAAACATGGATTTCTACAATCTCTGGAAGTATATTGCTTTGGGCACTTGGATTGAGTCTACTTCTTTTGGTGATTCGATGCTCCCTCCGTTGCCTCCAAAAACAAAAGAAAACACAGGAACAAATATGGGCTACCTTTTTAGGATTGAGGCAAAACAAAAACAAAAAGGGGGAAATGCAGGGGCCTTTGAAAACAGTATGCTGAGAATAGATAGGGCTCAAGGACAGTATCTCCAATTGAACTTTTAATGAACTCCTGTAGGCACCAAGAAGGCGGGCAGATAAGGAAGAGCATAGAAACAAGGAACTGAGTAGAAGGTTACATGTGGGAAAAGAAAGTTTGTTTTGCATTGCATTCTTTCTGCTGACGTGGGGTTTATGGAGTATAAATAAAGTGAGGCGGAGGCTCTGAGTGCGGCCGCCATGTCCTCTATGTGTCTTTGTCTTTTGTGTGTTCTTTCATTCTCCACCACCCCCGGCATGGACCCCAAGGACTATGGTGAAAAAGGAAATTTCTTCAGATAAAAACTGAAAAGAAGCTCTCTGAATCTGCTTTTTGCTATGCTTAATCATCTCACATAGATAACACTTTCTTACATTACACAGCTTGGAAACTCCATCATCCATGGATCCGCGAAGGAATATTCAGAATCACCTTTGGGTCTATGGTGAAAAAGGAAATATCATCAGATAAAAACTGCAGAGAAGATTTCTGAGAAACTGCTTGGTGATGTGTGCATTTCACCCAGGTAATTATACCTCTTTTCTCATAAGGCACTGTTTGAACACTGTTCTTGTAAAGCCTAAAAAGAGATATTTCAGAGCGCATTGAAGACTACGGCAAAAAGTAAAATACCCTCAAATAAAACCTAGAAAGAATCGTTAAAAGAAACTGCTCTCTGATATGTGCATTCATTTCAGATAGTTAAAGTTTACTATATATTGCCCAGTTTGGAAACTCTGTCTTTGAGGAATCTGGGAAGGGATATTAAGTGGCACCGGAGGCTTGTAGTGAGCAAGGAAATGTCTTCCATTGAAAATTGGAGAGAAACTTTCTGAGCAACTGCTTCGTGACATGTGTATTCATCTCATAGAGGTAAACCATTTTTTGGATTGAGCAGTTTGAAATCACTGTTTCTGTGGAATCTGAGGAAGGACATTTGGGAATGCTCTTTAGAATATGAAGAAAGAAATATCCTCAGATAAAAACCAGAAGGAAGCTTTCTATGAAACTGCTATGTGTAGTGTGAATTATTCTCGCTCAGTTAAGCTTCTCTTTTCATTGAGCAGCTTTCTAACGCTGTTTATGTTTAGCGTGTGAAGAGATATTCGGGAGCACTTTGAGGGTTACGGTGAAAAAGGAAATATGTTCAGATAGAACCTGGAGAGAAGCTTTTCGAGGAACTACTTTGTGACGTGTGCATTCTAATCACTGTGTAATACCTCTTTCTCATACAGCATCAGGGAAACACTTTTGGACAAAAAGGTACCAAGGGATATTCAGGAGCATAATGACGCCTATGGTGAAAAAGGAAATAGCCTCAGACCAAAACCAGAAAGAAGCTTTCTGTGAAAATGCTCTGTGATTTTCATCTCAAATAGATAAAGGTTCCTTTACATTACTCAGCTTGGAAACTCTGTCACGGTCGGATCTGCGAAGGGACATTTGGGGGCAGATTCAGGACTATGGTAAAAATATAAATATCTTCAGATAAAAACTGGAAAGAAGCTTTCTGTGAATCTACTATTTGCTATGTTTATTCATCTCATACAGATAAAGCTTTCTTTACATTACACAGCTTGGTAACTCAGTCATGGACGGATCCCCGAATGGACATTCGGGAGCATATTCAGGACTATGGTCTAAATGGAAAGATCTTCAGATAAAAACTATGGAGAAGCTTTCTGAGAAACTACTTTGTGATGTGTGCATTCCACTCAGGCAGTCTTTGAACACTGTTCCTGTACAACTGAAAAAGGAATATTTCGGAGTGCATTGAAGACTATGGAGAAAAATGAAATATCCTCAAATAAAATCCAGAAAGAAGTATTCCAAGAAACTGTTCTCTGATATTTGCATTCATTTCACAGAGATAAAGCTTAGTCTACATTTCCCAGTTTGGAAACTCTATCTTTCAGGAATCTGAAAAGGGATAGTAAGTGGCACCCGGAGACCTTTGATGGGCAAGGAAACGTCTTCTGTTGAAAACTGGAGAGAAGCATTCTGATCAACTGCTTTGTGATGTGTGTATTCATTTCATAGAGTTAAATCATACTTTGGATTGAACAGTTTGAAATCACTGTTTCTGTGGAGTCTGAAGAAGGACATTTGGGAACACTCTTTAGAATAAAGAGAAAGAAATATAATCAGATAAAAAAAGAAGGAAGCTTTCTGTGAAACTACTATATGTCGTGTGAATTCCTCTTGCT
>NW_012103705.1:5515-8736 GCF_000951045.1 Mandrillus leucophaeus
AAAGCTTTCTTTACATTACACAGCTTGGTAACTCAGTCATGGACGGATCCCCGAATGGACATTCGGGAGCATATTCAGGACTATGGTCTAAATGGAAAGATCTTCAGATAAAAACTATGGAGAAGCTTTCTGAGAAACTACTTTGTGATGTGTGCATTCCACTCAGGCAGTCTTTGAACACTGTTCCTGTACAACTGAAAAAGGAATATTTCGGAGTGCATTGAAGACTATGGAGAAAAATGAAATATCCTCAAATAAAATCCAGAAAGAAGTATTCCAAGAAACTGTTCTCTGATATTTGCATTCATTTCACAGAGATAAAGCTTAGTCTACATTTCCCAGTTTGGAAACTCTATCTTTCAGGAATCTGAAAAGGGATAGTAAGTGGCACCCGGAGACCTTTGATGGGCAAGGAAACGTCTTCTGTTGAAAACTGGAGAGAAGCATTCTGATCAACTGCTTTGTGATGTGTGTATTCATTTCATAGAGTTAAATCATACTTTGGATTGAACAGTTTGAAATCACTGTTTCTGTGGAATCTGAAGAAGGACATTTGGGAACACTCTTTAGAATAAAGAGAAAGAAATATAATCAGATAAAAAAAGAAGGAAGCTTTCTGTGAAACTACTATATGTCGTGTGAATTCCTCTTGCTAAGTTAAGCTTCTCTTTTCATTGAGAAATTTTCTAAAACTGTTTATGTTTAGCATGTGAAGGGATATTCAGGAGTGCTTTGAGGCTTACGGAGGAAAAGGAAATATGTTCAGATAGAACCTGAAGGGAAGTTTTCTGAGGAACTGCTTTGTGAAGTGTGCTTTCCACTCACAGTGTTATACCTCTCTTCTCATACAGCATCAGGGAAACCCTTTTGCATAAAAAGGTACCAAGAGATATTTGGGGACATATTAACGCCTACAGTGAAAAGAGAAATAGCCTCAGACACAAACTGGAAAGAATCTTTCTGTGTAACTGCTCTGTGTATGTGTATTCATTTGACATAGATAAACCTTTCTTTACATTATGCAGCTTGGAAATTCTGTCATGGACGGATCTGTGAAGGGACATTCTGGAGCACTTTCAGGATTATGGTGAAAAAGGAAATATCTTCAGACAAAAACTGGAAAGAAGCTTTCTGTGAATCTGCTTTTTGCTATGTTTATTCAATTCACGTAGATAATGCTTTCTTTCCATTACGCAGCTTGGAAACTCTGTCACGGAAGTATCCACGAAGGGCATTCGGGAGCACATTCGGGACTATGGTGAAAAGGGAAATATCTTCAGACAAAAACCAGAAGGAAACCTTCTGTGAAACTGCTGCTGTGTTGTGTGAATTCCTTTTGCTCAGTTAAGCTTCTCTTTTCATTGAGAAGTTTTCTAACACTGTTTATGTTTAGCGTGTGAAGGGATATTCGGCAGCACTTTTAGACTTATGGTGAAAAAGGAAATATGTTCGGATAGAAACTGGAGAGAAGCTTTCTGAGAAACTGCTTTGTTATGTATGCATTCCACTCAGGGAGTTTTACCTCTTTTCCCGTAAGGCAGTGTTTGAACACTGCTCCTGTAAAATGAAAAAGTGATATTTCGGAGCGCATTGAAGACTAGGGCGAAAAGTGAAATATCCTCAGATAAAACCCAGAAAGAAGCCTTTCAGGAAACTGTTCTCCTATATGTGCATCCATTTCACAAAGTTAAAGCTTACTCTACATTGTCCAGTTTGGAAAATCTGTCTTTGAGAAATCTGCAAAGAGATATTCAGTAGCGCCCGGAGGCCTCTTGTGAGCAAAGAAACGTCTTCCGATGAAAACTGGAGAGAAGCTTTCTGAGCAACTGCTTTGTGATGTCTGTATTCATCTCATACAGTTAAACCATTCTTTGGATTCACCAGTTTGAAATCACTGTTTTTGTGGAATCTCAGGAATGACATTTGGGAATGCTCTTTAGAATATGGAAAAAGAAATATCCTCAGGTAAAATCCAGAAGGAAGCCTTCTGTGAAACTGCTCGGTATCTTGTTAATTCCTCTCACTCCATTAAGCCTCTCTTTTCATTGAGCAGTTTTCTAACCCTGTTTATGTTTAGTGTGTGAAGGGATATTCGGGAGCACTTTGAGGCTTATGGTGAAAAAGGAAATATGTTCAGACCAAAACTGGAGAGAAGGTTTCCGAGGCACTGCTTCGTGACGTGTGCATTCCACTCACAGTGTTATACCTCTTTTATCATACAGTATCAGGGAAACCCTTTTGAAGAAAAATATACCAAGAGATATTCAGGGGCACATTAATGCCTATGGTGGAAAGGGAAATAGCCTGAGACAAAAACTGGAAAGAAGCTTTCTGTGAAACTGCTCTGTGCTATGTGTTTTCATCTCACACAGATAAAGCTTTCCTTACGCAGTTTGGAATCTCCATCATGCAAGCATCCGCGAAGGAACATCTGGGAGCACATTCAGGACTATGGTGAAAAAGGAAATATCTTCAGATAAAAACTGGAAAGAAGATTTCTGTGAATCTCCTTTTTGCTATGTTTATTCATCTCACATAGATAAAGTTTTCTTTACAATTACATAGCTTGGAAACACCGTCATGGATGGATCCACCAAGTTACATTCTGGAGCACCTTCAGGACTATGGTGAAAAAGGAAATATCTTCAGATAAAAACAGGAGAGAAGCATTCTGAGAGACTGCTTTGTGATGTGTGCATTCCAGTTAGGGATTCATACCTCTTTTCTCAAAGGTAGTGTTTGAACACTGCTCCTGTAAAACCGAAAAAGTGATATTTTGGATCGCATATAGGACTATGGAGAAAAGTGAAATATTCTCAAATAAAACCCAGAAAGAAGCATTCCAAGAAACTACTCTCTGATATGTGCATTCATTTCACCGGGTTAAAGTTTACTCTACGTTGCCAAGTTTGGAAACTCTGTCTTTGAGGAATCTGTGAAGGGATATTAAGTGGCGTCCAGAGGCTTGTGATGAGCAAGGAAACGTCTTAAGATGAAAACTGGAAAGAAGCTTTGTGAGCAACTGCTTTGTGATGTGTGTATTCATCTCATAGAGTTAACCCATTCTTTAAGTTGAGCAGTTTGAAATCACTGTTTTTTTTTTTGGAATCTGAGGAAGGACATTTGGAAACTCTCATTAGAATATGGAGAAGGAGGGCGGAGCAAGATGGCCGAATAGGAACAGCTCCAGTCTCCAACTCCCAGCGCGAGCGACACAGAAG
>NW_012103706.1:0-2214 GCF_000951045.1 Mandrillus leucophaeus
CCGTGCTGGCAGCTGATTAGATGGTGTCCACCCAGACTAAGGGTGGGTCTGCCTTTCCCATCCATTGACTTACATGTTATTCTCCTTCGACAACACCCTCACAGACAAACCCAGGATCAATACTTTGTATCCTTCAATCCAATCAAGTAGACACTCAGTATTAACCATCACGGTTGGTTTTGGTGACTTCGGAGCATGTCATATTTTTTCTTGTCATGTATACGTCCTGGTAGATGTTGTGTATTTTTTAAGTGATCCTACCCTAATCATACATTCTATCTTCCAACTTTCTCCACTGTTCAGAAATATTATCAAAAGATTTGATATATAAGATTGGTTGTGTGTATTCTGCTTCTTCCCTTATTATCAACAGTGACCTCATTCTCTTCTCTATTTTATATCACAGGCACACTCTACCTCTGAAATGTCAGGTGTTCCATGATATTTCTCCTCTGGGAAAGGTGATATGGGACTGTTTTTTCCTGCAACCTGCTTGAGCTATAAGCCTCAAAAGGCAACAAAAGTAGGGTTCCTCTCATCCTCCAAGGTCTCCAGCTTTGGAAGCTCTGATACATCCTCAATGTTCTCCTTTCTCATCCCTGAAATCCTATTTGTAGTCAGCTCCCTGCTCACTTTTCCTTAATCATGGCCACCTCTCTCAACCTTACCTCCTGGTTGCAGGCTGGGTTCCCTGGGAAACAGATTCTACTTTGAGATTTGCATTATGGAAGTTGATTGACAAGTGTTCTTAAAAACAACATCCATGAAGAAGCGAGAGAAAAAAAAAGTTGGGGAGAGAAAGCAGTTGCTCCATGTGATATACTTGCAATAGAGGCTCCAGCTGACCCTATAGGGAGCTTGGTGTTGGAATGATCCAAGAGAAAAATCCTGAAGAGAGAAAAGGAGCCTTTCGACCTAGTCTCGACCAGTCATTGAATGCAAACTCACATAGAGGGGAATATAATATTTGCCAAGTCAGTTCTCTTCAGCAGAGGGCAATTTTGAGAAAGAGACCTATCTGTGAGCTAGCAAGACTTCTCATTCCCAGGACCTGTTTATAGAAATGAGTGTCTTGGTCCTGAAGGGAATTCTGGGAGGTCCACCACAATATCCATTACACTTGCAAATTTTCAAATTATTGCTGACAGAAAAATATTCTACAATGAGCTTTACAGAAGTCTTCCAAAAAAAAAAAAAAAAAGAGCCAAGTTTAAATCTTTGAATGACATTGTTTCTCCACCACCACTTTGAGGAACTAAAATTCCTGCTGCACGCTGCAAATACCAGCTATGGCATTTCAAAAAAAAAAAGAAAAAAGCAAGTAAAATGACACACAATGTAGAATTTTTACCCTTACGGCTCTGTATCTGAACAGCAGACATATATTTTCCAGGAGCATTTCACTGGTCAAATGTCGTCAAAACAATTTCCAAGCCAATCTGCCCTCATTAGTTCTCTGAGCTCTTGATTACAAATTTATAAGAGGCCTGCCCTAGACAGTCAGAGCGCCCCTTCAAGATGGCCATCGTCTTGGCCCTCAGCATGTCCCACTGGGAACATTAGCAGCTTTCCCATCAACCAAAATAAACAACTCCTTTCATGAATAGACCCTAGGAAGGTCTTATAAATCACAGCTGTCAAAAATGTCGCTAACATTGCAGAAGACAGAAATCAATCTAAAATTCATTAGTTTCCCTGACAAGAGCCTAATCTCATATTGTTTAATACCAACCATGGCACCTCAGGTAGAATAGGAAGCTGCAAGAGATCATCCTGGTTTCTTGTGACAGAAATGTTCAATGTTTATGGCTTAATCTGGCCTTTCAACTATTCCTATTCTGTGGGCAGAAACCTTTGCCCCCCATGCTTAAGGTCAACTTGCCTGTGGTATGATGCAGGAATCACTCTGATGTTGTCACCATATTTCACAGCTATTAGTGTTATGGCTGGGTGGGTTGCAGTATTTCAGGTAAAAAGGACACAGACGTTGCATCCTAAGTGAAGTGCTCTGAATATGCAGTGAGTCAAGGCTCAAACATAGCTGCACCATCATCAGAAACACTCCCGCAAGCCAGGGGTTAGCAAGAACACTCCCTTTCCCTCTTTCCCTTCATATAACCCCTGATGTGATAGCTCTTTTGTGGCTGTATCGCTCCTTTGAGGTTTCCCTAGGTTATTTTAATCAAATCTCATCTATGTATAAATATTCAAGAT
>NW_012103706.1:3919-4516 GCF_000951045.1 Mandrillus leucophaeus
GCCTCTCAAAATTTCAGCCCTGTGCCCTCTATCAATAGAAACATACTTTTTCCTACTGGATCCTCTTTTAAAAAAAGTTACTTCTTATTTTATATTTCAATATTTTGGGGGGTACACGTGGTTTTTTGTTACATAGATAAGTTATTTAGTAGTGATTTCTGGAATTTTAGTGTATCCGTCACCCAAGTAGTGTACACTGTACCCAGTATGTAGTCTTATATCCCTCATCCCCCTCCCACCCTTTCCCCCAAGTCCCCAAAGTCCATTACATTATTCGTATGCCTTCACATCCTTATAGCTTAGCTCCCAGTTATAAGTGAGAACATATAATATTTGGATTTTCATTCCTGAGTTACTTCACTTAGAATAATGGCCTCCAGTTCCAAGATCCATCCAAGTAGCTGCAAAATACATTATTTTATTCCTTCTTATGGCAGACTAGCCTAATGGTTTGTTTGTATTTTTTTTTTTTTTTTTTTTACGGGACGGAGTCTTGCCCCGTTGGCCAAGCTGGAATGCAGTGGCACGATCTCGGCTCACTGCGACCTCTGCCTCTGGGGTTAAAGTGATTCTCCTGCCTCAGCCTCCCAAGTAGCT
>NW_012103706.1:4566-4872 GCF_000951045.1 Mandrillus leucophaeus
CGAAGAGGAACATCCTACTTCATCAAGCAGCAGTCCCACTGTTGGACAGCTCTAATTGTCAGGAAATTCTTCAGTAACTTCCAACCTTCAGTTTTCAAAACCATACATCTGACATTCACTAACATAATAATTCGTCAAAGGTTGGATGATGGCTATGAGGTCTGTCTTCATCTGTCTTATATTTTCTAGGCTAAACAGCTAAAATTCCATTTTTCCTCTAGATGACACTTTTTTCCTGGATGCCTCTCCATAAATGGCTACAAAAATGTGCCCTTTTCTGTCACACTTCACCCAGAATTAAAGAGA
>NW_012103707.1:0-739 GCF_000951045.1 Mandrillus leucophaeus
ATAAATGACGTGCCCCAGGCAGAGCTGTGTAACCCAAGCCTCAATTTGCTCAGGTGTAAAAGATGCATTCTACCTTCCAAGAAGTGTTTGTTAATTTTCTTAAGTACCTGCATGTGTGGAGCCTAAGGTAGTTACAGCTAACTCTGGTCCCTGTAGTTTTATAGACTAACTTTGACCAGCAGGAGTGTTCCTAAAACTAGCTAGATAGGAGAGTTGTTTTATAGAAATTATATCTCTTCTTGGCAATAAAACTATAGGAAGCCTGGATCAAAAACGTAATACCGTCTTGGACCAGGCACGGTGGCTCACGCCTGTAATCCCAGCACTTTGGGAGGCCGAGGAGGAAGGATCGCTTGAGCCCAGAAGTTTGAGACCAGCCTGGGCAACATAGTGAGATCTCATCTCTACTAAAAATTAAAAAAAGAAATTAGCCAGATATGGTGGTACATGCCTGAAACCCCAACTACTCAGGAGACCGAGGCAGGAAGATGGCTTGAGCCCAGGTGTTTTGAGGTTTCAGTGACTCATGATTGCACCACTGTACTCCAGCCTGGGTGACAGAGTGAAATCATGTCTCAAAAAAAAAAAAAAAAGAATAAAAAAAAAAAAAAAAAAAAAAAGCAGCTATGATATAAGTGAGCACTGGGTTACTCATTCGTCTTTGTGCAGGTAACAAAGAAAAACATTAGCAAATATTTACATACCAAGTGTCCTGAAATTAGGATCAACTATATATTTA
>NW_012103707.1:4724-5359 GCF_000951045.1 Mandrillus leucophaeus
TTCTTCCCAGGCACCTGACACCTCCTATTTCCTTTCCTTCTGCCTTTCCCCACGTGGCTTCTAAAATGCCTTTTTATCCTGAATGATTTAGTTATACCTGCAAACAAGCAAACACCATACTGCAAAATTTCTCCAGTTAACAGGTTTCATACTCAAGTGACTTTTCAAAGAATTCCCTCAAAGGAAACAGGTCTCTTCCCGAACGGCAAAAGGGAAATTCTGCTGACAGAAAAACAAGCATTTCTCTGTGCCTTTATAGTACTGACACAGAGAAATGTTTCTCAGCAGAATCGCTTGGGGAGCTTTATATTATAAAAACATGCATTTAGCCAGGCGCGGTGGTTCACACTTGTAATCCCAGCACTTTGGGAGGCTGAGGTGGGAGGATCGCTTGAGCTCAGGTGTTTCAGACCAGCTTGGGCAACATAAGGAGATGTCATCTCTATTCAAAACACTAATAAAAGAAAAAAAGAAAAAAGAAACATATGTTTGATGGCCCCTGCCCTACCAAGATTCTGATTCAGGAAGTCTAGGGAGGGCCAATCTCATATACATATTATATTTAGATATTTATACATCTTATTATAACTTATATCAAATATTTCATCTATATGTAATTTTTTTTTTTTTTTTTT
>NW_012103707.1:10049-11097 GCF_000951045.1 Mandrillus leucophaeus
TGTGTGTGTGTGTGTGTGTCTGAGAGGTCTGAATTGATCAGAAGCATGAAACAGTTGGCAGGATGCAGGAGACAGAGGGAATCACAAACTTGCTCTTCCATCAGAATTCATAAATTCTGCTAACATATATTTTGTAGAGATGGGGCCTCGCTATGTTGGCCAGGCTGGTCTGAAACTCCTGGCCTCAGGCGATCTAACTGCCTTGGCCTCCCCAAGTGCTAGGATTACAGGCGTGAGCCATTGCACCCAGTCACATCTCCCTCTTACACTAACCCTCCTGTCTTCCTCTTATAAAGACTCTTGTGGCCAGGCTCGGTGGCTCACACCTGTAATCCCAGCACTTTGGGAGACTGAGGCAGGTGGATCACGAGGTCAGGAGATCAAGACCATCCTGGCTAACATGGTGAAACCCTGTCTCTACTAAAAATTAAAAAAAAAAAAAAAAAATTAGCCAGGCATGGTGGCGGGCACCTGTAGTCCCAGCTACATGGAAGGCTGAGGCAGGAGAATGGCGTGAATCTGGGAGGCGGAGCTTGCAGTGAGCCGAGATCTCGCCACTGCACTCCAGCCTGGGCGACAGAGCGAGACTCCGTCTCAAAATAAAAAAAAAAGACTCTTGTGATTCCTTGGGTCCTGCCCAGATAACCCAGGATAACCTCCCCATCTGAAGTGCCCTCATTTGGTTACATCTGCTAATCCCTTTTGCTATGTAGGGTGAAATGTCACAGGTTCTGGGCATTAGGTCATGAATATCTCTGGGGACCATTATCCTGCCTACCACAGAGTCCCTCTCATGCCACTGTTGTGACTGAGAGAAAAGAAAAAATAGCGGCCCTATGTGAGGTCCTTAATACTTCTCCCTGAGGCTGGGCTCGGTGGCTCACGCCTGTAATCCCAGCACTTTGGAAGGCTGAGGTGGGCAGATTGTTTGAGCTCAGGAGTTTGAGACCAGCCTGGGCAACATAATGAGACCTCATCTGTACCAAAACTATAAAAACTTAGCTGGGCATGGTGGCGCACGTCTGTGATCCCAGCTACTTGTGAGGCT
>NW_012103708.1:0-447 GCF_000951045.1 Mandrillus leucophaeus
CCTTTGTTGGATATGTGGCTTAGAAATATTTTCTCCAAGGATAGTCTGCCTTTCCACAGAGTCTTTGGTAGAGCAAAAGTCTTTAAATTTTGACAGGTCTCTCTAATATATATATATGTGTGTATATATATGCGTGCGTGTGTGTGTGTGTGTGTATAAGCATTTTTTTTTTTTAAAGAAGGAGTTTCACTCTTGTTGCCCAAGCTGGAGTCCAGTGGCACAATCTTGGCTCACTGCAACCTCCTCCTCCCTGGTCCAAGCAATCCTCCTGCCTCAGCCTCCCAAGTAGCTGGCATTACAGGCGTGCATGACCATACCTGGCTAATTTGTTGTAGTGTTAGTAGAGATGGGTTTTCACCATGTTGGCCAGGCTGGTCTTAAACTCCTGACCTCAGGTGATCCACCCACCTCGGCCTCCCAAAGTGCTGGGATTACAGGTGTGAGCCA
>NW_012103708.1:3642-6079 GCF_000951045.1 Mandrillus leucophaeus
TGACAAAAATAACACCATAATTATTTTCTCCTAATATGGTCATAATTGTTAATTTAGACCTAATAGGATAATTATTTTGTATTGAATATTTTTCTTTAAAAATCCTCATGCAGACTACTTACAGAAAATTAATCTGTCCCTTAAACTACAGTGCTCTATTTTCTATCATAGGAAATTTTAACTTCTCTGCCTGACTTTTAAGTAGCTCCTAACCTGGGCTTGCCTTATTCTAGCTCTATTTTCACTCATTTTGTGTCCCAATCCATTAGTTAGGGTGGTCTCCTCATTTTCTCATGACATACCTTTATTACTATCTTTCCTTCACCCAAAACACTCTGTGTTTTCTCTTCAGCTATCAAGTGGCACAGAGGAACTCCATTTGAGATGTCTCTGACTCCCAAGCCCTTAAACTCAGAGTCTTTTTAAAATTATTATTGTTTTAACTTTTTGAGATGTAGTCTCACTCCGTTGCCCAGGCTGGAGTACAGTGGCGCGATCTTGGCTCACGCAACCTCCGCCTCCTGGGTTCAAGCAATTCTCCTGCCTCAGCTTCCCGAGTAGCTGGGATTACACGCACCCACCACCACACCCAGCTAATTTTTGTATTTTTAGTAGAGACAGTCTTTCACCATGTTGGCCAGGTACTCTTGACCTCAGGTAATCCCCCATCTCAGCCTTCCAAAGTCCCGGGATTACAGGTGTGAACCACTGTGCCCAGCCCCAGCATTTTAATAAAATTATTGAAATTTAAATAATACCTATTTTATTTTGTATTTTTAAGAAATACACAGATCATAAAAATGCCAGAAATGTCTTGCTTTTAAAACATAATTCAAATATTTTAACTTTATATTACAGATAATTTCAAACACACAAGTAGAGACTAATATAATGAACACCCATGTAATTATTACTCAGCTTCAAAAAATTAACATTTTCCTCCATCTTATTGAATTTATCCCCTTCTATTTTTTTTTTTTTTAAGAATTTTAGGTCAAATCTCAGACATCATGCTTTTTTTTTCTTGAATGCTAAAATATGCAGTTCTAACCAATAAGAACTTTTTAAAAACCTTACCCCTATGCCGTCATCATGCCTTATAAAATTAATAATTTCTTAATGTCATCCAATATAGGGTTTCTCAACCTTGGCAATATGAAATTTGGGGCCAGATAATTCTCTGTTATTGGGGGCCGTTCTGTGCATTGTAGGAAGTTTAAGAGCATCCTGGTCTTTACCATCAGATGTTAGCAGCACACCCCTCATCATGACAACCAAAAATGTTTCTAGAGTGTGAGAAAAATCACACCTGGTTGAGAATCACTGATCCAGTACCAGTTTCTATTCCAGTTTGTACAATTGTTTAAAACAAATTTTTAAAATATGTTTTATTTATTTATTGAGATGGAGTCTCGCTGCTGCCCAGTCTGGAGTGCAGTGGTGCAATCTTGTCTTACTGTAACTTCCACCTCCTGGTTCAAGTGATTCTCTTGCCTTAGTCTCCTCAGTAGCTGGGATTACAGGCATGCGCCACCACGCCCAGCTAATTTTTGTATTTTTAGTAGAGATAGGGTTTCACCATGTAGGCCAGGCTGGTCTCAAACTCCTGACTCAGGTGATCCACCCACCTCGGCCTCCCAAAGTGCTGGGATTTACAGGCATGGACCACTGCGCCAAGACTATTTTTATTATACATTGACAAATTACAGTTATCTGTATTTATGGGGTACACAATGGTGCTATGATTTTTGAATATAATGTGGAAAGATTAAATTAAGCTAATATATCCATATCTCAAATATCTAATATTTTGTGATGCAAACATTAGAAACTTACTCTTTTAGCAATATTGACATGTGCAGAACTCACATATTAGCTATATTCACCATGCTGTGCAACTGACCTAAAATAAATCAAACTTATTCCTTCTGCCCAACTGAGGGTTTGTACTCTTCTATTGTCATCTCTCCATTTTCTCCACACCCCTAGTTTCTGGTAACCACCATTCTACTCTCTGCTTCTATGAGTTCAATAGTTTTAGACTCCACATGTAAGTGAGAACATGTGGTATTTGTCTTTCTGTGTTTAACTTATTTCACTTAGCACAATGTTCTTCAATTCTATCCATGTTGTCACAAAAGACAGAATTTCTTCCTTTTCAAAGGTTGAATAATATTTAATTGTGTATATATACCACATTTTCTTTATCTCTTCATTACTTAATGGACACATAGGTCAGTTCCCTATCTTGGCTGTTGTGAATAATGCTCCAATGAACATGGGAGGGCAAATATCTCTTTGACATACTGATTTTAAGTCTTCCAGGTTAATACCCAGAAGTCGGATGGCTGGATCACATGGTAATTTTATTTTTAGTTTTTTGAGGCCCCTCCATACTGTAAAAAGGGCTCTCACTCCTGCCAGGTGTTGCCAGTCT
>NW_012103708.1:6313-8771 GCF_000951045.1 Mandrillus leucophaeus
CCACCATGCCCAGCTAATTTTTGTATTTTTAGTAGAGATGGGGTTTCACTATGTTGGCCAGGCTTTTCTTGAACTTCTGACCTTAAGAGATCCTCCCTCCTCGGTTTCCCAAAGTGCTGGGATTACAGGCGTAAGCCACCATGCCCGGCCTACACAATCGTTTTAATGGTGTCTTTTGTAGGTGAGTTTACTTGCATTGAAATCCAGAAAACAGTACATTCTTATCACTACACACTAGGAGAGAGAAGGCAGATAGGAGAATATGGCCAGGAGAAGAGGGATGCAAAAGGTGAGAGCAGCAATGAGGATGGTAAAATCTTGAAGGTAAAAGAGGGACTATCCCTGGTGTAACCAGGAGGGTGGTTAATTGGGAAACAATATTCTGGTGTTAAAGTGTGTTGACACCTCTTGACGCACTTTTGCCAAGCACTCAGCAGCAGAGGGGCTTGTCCACGGATGCACCTGTGACTGTTGGTGTTTGGGTGGAAGAGTTAGGGCTGTGCTCTGGAAGATTGGGAACATCTGGCAGGAGTGAGAGCCCTTTTTACAGACAACAAACTGTTCTTGGATCCTAACTTGTTGTACAACCTGCTTCTCTCTCCTAGTCTCCAGAAGTAGACTGAGAAAATCTGAAAACATGCTCACATTTGAAAGGGAATCTCAAATTCAAAGCTGAACCCACAGTCCGGAATCATCAAATGTTTAGAAACAATGAATGCCATGAAAGACAGCTGATGACTCAATGAACAGAAAAACTTACACCTAAGGAAAGAAAAAGTAGAAGGAAACTTTGAAAGATGCACAATTAAAACTTATAGAAGAGGGCCAGGTCTGGTGGCTCACAGCTATAATCCCGCACTTTGGGAGGCTGAGGCGGGTAGATCACCTGAAAGTATTCTCTTGGAAACAGCATAAGGGTGCTAATCACCACTATGCGTACTGTGTGTATTGGCCAATGTAATAACACACAGAAATAAATCAGGCAGGTAAATATTTGAAAGGAAGAGCAGGGGGAACTATGATTGCATTTGCAGAAGCATGATTGTCTTCCTAGAAGATGCAAGACAATAAAATGGCACACTGATAAACTCTTTACTGCAAAAGTACTTTAATAAATGATTACAACGCAAAACGAAATAGTTTCCATATACAGCCATAACCAATGAGACCATCCAGTTCCTGATAGAAAAGCAAATAAGAAGTAGCTATGAATAAACCTTCAAGTATTTGTGCCATACTATCTGAAAGCAACAACGACAACAATGACAATACTAAAAAAGGTTATTGGAAGACAACAGAAGACCTAAAGAAACAATGAGAAATACCATATTCCTGAATTGGAAAATATAGTATTTTGAAAATGGTAATTTTTCTCAAATATATTTATACATTCAATGTATTACAGTCAGATTCTATCAAATGTAACAATCATCTAATCTTATTTTAGAAGGTGAACTAAACATATAATAGCATTTTCCTACATCTCTTTTTGGAAATTATCCCAAAGCAAAACCAACCCAAACAAAACGTAATAACCTAGAGAAATAGAAACATAGACACTATTTTCAATGAACCTGGGAGACACATCTGTAACTCTGAATGACAGTATAAGAGAATGGCTAACAAATTTATCCAAATGGAAACAGGATGCGGGAAGATGCAAAGACGACTTCTGTGAATGCAGAATTCAAATGAAACTGGTAAAACAGATCTCTAAAGTAAGGCTACACCTGAGAGGCGAAACCAACAAATCCAATAATGCCAGGATGGGTTTGTCAGTCCCCATGCTTTGCATGAAGAAGAAGGGGGTTGGGGCTGGACAAGAAATCACTGAGACCACCATATTTTCAGTTCGGCTTCCCGTCAGGTAGGCAACATAGAGGAGACAGCCTACCTTGTGAACAACCCCAAAGCTGCTGATTTTTCTCATCTCCTCAGGAATATTATGAGTAGGCCAGGTGCGGTGGCTCACACCTGTAATCCCAGTGCTTTAGGAGGTTAAGGTGGGTGGATCCCTTGAGCTCAGGAGTTCAAGGCCAGCCCAGGCAACATGGAAAAACCCTGCCTCTACAATATATACAAAAATTAGCCGGGCTTGTTGGCACACGCCTCTAGTCCCAGCTACCTGGGAGGCTCAGGTGGGAGGATAGCTTGAGCGTGGGCGGTCAAAGCTACAGTAAGTCGAGATTGTGCCTTTGCATTCCTGCCTGGGTGATGAAGTGAGATCTTGTCTCAAAAACAAACAAACACCCCAGAACAACAACAAAAGAATATTATGAGCAAATTCAAGCCAATACATTTGAAAATTTAGATGGAGAAAAATTATTAGAAAAACCGAACTTACCTAAAATTGTATAAGAAATATAAACTCTGCAGAGTTCTATGTCTGTTGAAGGGATTGAATAGGTAATTAAAAACTTGTCACAAATAAGACTCCTTTCTTTAAAGAAAAGCTCTT